>NC_086325.1:38183449-38487949 GCF_036172605.1 Pelobates fuscus
GGCCAATGCTGCATAGGCAAAAAAACACCCATTAAATTGTTGTCCCTATGTTATAATGCTCTAACAAACGCGGAAGCTATGACCAAACTGCCATATATGGTCCAGTGGGAAGCAGACCTGGGCACCTCAATCCTAATACCTATGTGGTTACAGGCGATTCAGATAACAAAGGCTGCATCCAACAACCTAACACACTGGGAAGCATATTGTAAAATTCTGGTGGTACTGGGTTCCTTCACATCTATCAAAAATGTACACAACTTCTCCAACTTGCTGTAGATGTCATCAAGCAACTGGAACGTTCACACACATTTTCTGGGAATGTCATATCTTAAAAGATTTTTGGCCTAAAATACAAAAGGCTATTAATAATCTGACAAAGGTCAGACTACCACTTTTTATTACATATAGCCCCAGAAATCTGGACTTCCTCCAACAGACTGTGGTTATCCATGTTCTTTTGGTGGCAAAAACCAGTATAGCGAGCCACTGGAAAGAGGCAATTGCACCTACAGCTCAGGAGGTTTGGAAAAGGGTGGACACTAGCTACAATTATGAGCAAATGGCATTTAGACTGAAAGGGAAAAGAAGCAGCCCACAGCAGGTTATGGAAATGTTGGGAAGGCTGTGAGGCACTCTAACTTGCTTCTTTGGGGGATTTAACTAAAATGTTTACTACTATTTTAACTTTGTTTCTCACTCCTACGACCTTCAACATGTGTGCACTAATCCGGTTACCAAACAAGGGAGAACTATGGGGCAATAATTGTTTGCTTTATTCAATTTATTAGGATCTATGGTACAACTCAAATGATTTGGGCATACCTTTCACTCCCCCCACCCCTACAAGGTTAATCTGCACCGTCATTAGTGTGCAGTTGAATTAAATGAAAACGTCCAACTATAACTCGGACATGTCGCAACTTAACCCCCCCTCCCCCCAAAGCTGATAGTAAACAAGGTGCTTAGCATCCTTCAAACCACAACACACCATCCGTGGTGGAAGTATCAATAACCGATGAGTTAAACACCCCAATGCTGTTGTCATAGTACAATTCTAGCACACATCACCATGCACAACACATTAGGGGTTACAGATACAAATGTCTCCCAAGAATGTAGATATAACATCCCAACTTCATTAATCTTAAAGGGAGTTGAGTTGGGTAGGATGTACTGTATTCATGGTTGTTAAGCCAGAAGTTTCGGTTCCAATTTTATTCCTCCATTGTACAGTATTATGGAATGATTTACCAATGGTATTGTATAACTTGGATAACTATGCTATTCATAATGTATAATTTGGATGCCAATGTTCTGGTTCCTGTAATGCTACTATTCTTGCAACTGCGCATGTTGTGTTACAATTCCACATATTTTTGTTATGTGCAGTGTATACTGTATATTAATGTATGCTGTAAGAAACTTCAATAAACAAAGACATATGAAAAAAAAATGGAGAGAGAAGAATGCGGAGATGAGTTAGAAAATAAATTTAATGTTAGGAAAAAAATCATTAAATGTTTTGTTAATGGGGGGAGAGTATGTAATTGATCAGGTCTTTTTAAATGCATCTTGCAATAAACGTAATTGATAAATGCTATAATATACATAATGGCTGGGGACTGATACTTTCTTTTTACATTGAATTTACTGGTTAGCAATATTTCTTTTAAAAAATTGCACATCAAAAAGTATTAAAAGTACAATATCTATAAAATTTAACACAATGCAAAGTCAATGAAAGCTCTAAGTCAGATTGTGTCAGTCTCAGCTGTATCAATATTTCATTCATTAGAACAAAAAAATACTAATTTGGGCAAGTACGTAATTGGAAACCATTGCCAATCACTTTTATGATCTGTTTTTATTTAATTTAATGGACAAAATTCCAGTCTATGGCAGCCTTATACATACACATGTTACCGCCAATAAATTCCATTAGATCATTTCCTACCCGTAGACGTTGTGTAATGTATGAGGTGTATATTAGATGCTGTGTGTGTTTGTGTAGTGGATGTAGTGTTTGTGTGTATTAGATGCGGTGTGTATAGTGCATGCAGAGTGTGTGTTTGTGTAGTGGATGTAGTGTTTGTTTGTATTAGATGTGGTGTGTATAGTGCATGCAGAGTGTGTGTTTGTGTAGTGGATGTAGTGTTTGTGTGTATTAGATGTGGTGTGTATAGTGCATGCAGAGTGTGTGTTTGTGTAGTGGATGTAGTGTTTGTGTGTATTAGATGTGGTGTGTATAGTGCATGCAAAGTGTGTGTTTGTGTAGTGGATGTAGTGTTTGTGTGTATTAGATGTGGTGTGTATAGTGCATGCAGAGTGTGTGTTTGTGCAGGGGATGTAGTGTTTGTGTGTATCATTTTTTGAACACATTTCTTTTTAAATATTTAAATATTTTATAACATTTTATTTTACTCCCCCCTCCCTGCTTCTTACTTTGCCAGGGAGGGGGGAGATCGCATTCCATGGTGGTCCGATGGCCTGGTGTTTGCAGCCAGCCGTTGGACTCTGCAGAGTGGGCCCGCAGCACACACTGACTTCCCTTCTCAGCAGCTCCTGTCTCTAACTCTTGCGGGCCTGCGGGCCGCACGGAGCATTGCCATGGTAACCCGTGGCAACATTCTGACAGCAACGAGAGTGTGCTGCGGGCCCCCTCTGGAACAACCAGGTAGCCGGGGCCCGCAGGTATACATATATATATATCGAGAAATGACCTCCATTTGTCTAAATATACATAGGGATTAAGGAAAAAGCGCAAGTAACATTTTCTTTTCTTTGGTTTTTACTACATATTGGGGCTGATGTGGGGCTGATGTGTGTTGTAGTCCTTGCTGCTTTAGCGCAGGACTTCTCTTTTTGTATTTGTATTTACTTTGTATCACACAGCCTGGTTACAATGCTGCTACCCATCCCATGTGTTCCCTATTAAGGGTTAATAAGTAAAGGGGTGTATATAAAAAATACCCCTTTCTGTCTCATTAGAGATATCTTTGCCAGAAGCTCAAGGAAGCAGGCTGAAGGGTCAGTGTTAGGACCCGCTTAGGGAGGGTCTGCCTTGACGTTGGCAGGCGGGCATCCCTCCAATGGCCATTGGAGCAACTAAATGACCTCCATTTGTCTAAATATACATAGGGATTAAGGAAAAAGCGCAAGTAACATTTTCTTTTCTTTGGTTTTTACTACATATTGGGGCTGATGTGTGTTGTAGTCCTTGCTGCTTTAGCGCAGGACTTCTCTTTTTGTATTTGTATTTACTTTGTATCACACAGCCTGGTTACAATGCTGCTACCCATCCCATGTGTTCCCTATTAAGGGTTAATAAGTAAAGGGGTGTATATAAAAAATACCCCTTTCTGTCTCATTAGAGATATCTTTGCCAGAAGCTCAAGGAAGCAGGCTGAAGGGTCAGTGTTAGGACCCGCTTAGGGGGGTCTGCCTTGACGTTGGCAGGCGGGCATCCCTCCAATGAACATTGGAGCAACTAAATGACCTCCATTTGTCTAAATATACATAGGGATTAAGGAAAAAGCGCAAGTAACATTTTCTTTTCTTTGGTTTTTACTACATATTGGGGCTGATGTGTGTTGTAGTCCTTGCTGCTTTAGCGCAGGACTTCTCTTTTTGTATTTGTATTTACTTTGTATCACACAGCCTGGTTACAATGCTGCTACCCATCCCATGTGTTCCCTATTAAGGGTTAATAAGTAAAGGGGTGTATATAAAAAATACCCCTTTCTGTCTCATTAGAGATATCTTTGCCAGAAGCTCAAGGAAGCAGGCTGAAGGGTCAGTGTTAGGACCCGCTTAGGGGGGTCTGCCTTGACGTTGGCAGGCGGGCATCCCTCCAATGGCCATTGGAGCAACTAAATGACCTCCATTTGTCTAAATATACATAGGGATTAAGGAAAAAGCGCAAGTAACATTTTCTTTTCTTTGGTTTTTACTACATATTGGGGCTGATGTGTGTTGTAGTCCTTGCTGCTTTAGCGCAGGACTTCTCTTTTTGTATTTGTATTTACTTTGTATCACACAGCCTGGTTACAATGCTGCTACCCATCCCATGTGTTCCCTATTAAGGGTTAATAAGTAAAGGGGTGTATATAAAAAATACCCCTTTCTGTCTCATTAGAGATATCTTTGCCAGAAGCTCAAGGAAGCAGGCTGAAGGGTCAGTGTTAGGACCCGCTTAGGGGGGTCTGCCTTGACGTTGGCAGGCGGGCATCCCTCCAATGGCCATTGGAGCAACTAAATGACCTCCATTTGTCTAAATATACATAGGGATTAAGGAAAAAGCGCAAGTAACATTTTCTTTTCTTTGGTTTTTACTACATATTGGGGCTGATGTGTGTTGTAGTCCTTGCTGCTTTAGCGCAGGACTTCTCTTTTTGTATTTGTATTTACTTTGTATCACACAGCCTGGTTACAATGCTGCTACCCATCCCATGTGTTCCCTATTAAGGGTTAATAAGTAAAGGGGTGTATATAAAAAATACCCCTTTCTGTCTCATTAGAGATATCTTTGCCAGAAGCTCAAGGAAGCAGGCTGAAGGGTCAGTGTTAGGACCCACTTAGGGGGGTCTGCCTTGACGTTGGCAGGCGGGCATCCCTCCAATGGCCATTGGAGCAACTAAATGACCTCCATTTGTCTAAATATACATAGGGATTAAGGAAAAAGCGCAAGTAACATTTTCTTTTCTTTGGTTTTTACTACATATTGGGGCTGATGTGTGTTGTAGTCCTTGCTGCTTTAGCGCAGGACTTCTCTTTTTGTATTTGTATTTACTTTGTATCACACAGCCTGGTTACAATGCTGCTACCCATCCCATGTGTTCCCTATTAAGGGTTAATAAGTAAAGGGGTGTATATAAAAAATACCCCTTTCTGTCTCATTAGAGATATCTTTGCCAGAAGCTCAAGGAAGCAGGCTGAAGGGTCAGTGTTAGGACCCGCTTAGGGGGGTCTGCCTTGACGTTGGCAGGCGGGCATCCCTCCAATGGCCATTGGAGCAACTAAATGACCTCCATTTGTCTAAATATACATAGGGATTAAGGAAAAAGCGCAAGTAACATTTTCTTTTCTTTGGTTTTTACTACATATTGGGGCTGATGTGTGTTGTAGTCCTTGCTGCTTTAGCGCAGGACTTCTCTTTTTGTATTTGTATTTACTTTGTATCACACAGCCTGGTTACAATGCTGCTACCCACCCCATGTGTTCCCTATTAAGGGTTAATAAGTAAAGGGGTGTATATAAAAAATACCCCTTTCTGTCTCATTAGAGATATCTTTGCCAGAAGCTCAAGGAAGCAGGCTGAAGGGTCAGTGTTAGGACCCGCTTAGGGGGGGTCTGCCTTGACGTTGGCAGGCGGGCATCCCTCCAATGGCCATTGGAGCAACTAAATGACCTCCATTTGTCTAAATATACATAGTGATTAAGGAAACAGCGCAAGTAACATTTTCTTTTCTTTGGTTTTTACTACATATTGGGGCTGATGTGTGTTGTAGTCCTTGCTGCTTTAGCGCAGGACTTCTCTTTTTGTATTTGTATTTACTTTGTATCACACAGCCTGGTTACAATGCTGCTACCCATCCCATGTGTTCCCTATTAAGGGTTAATAAGTAAAGGGGTGTATATAAAAAATACCCCTTTCTGTCTCATTAGAGATATCTTTGCCAGAAGCTCAAGGAAGCAGGCTGAAGGGTCAGTGTTAGGACCCGCTTAGGGGGGTCTGCCTTGACGTTGGCAGGCGGGCATCCCTCCAATGGCCATTGGAGCAACTAAATGACCTCCATTTGTCTAAATATACATAGGGATTAAGGAAAAAGCGCAAGTAACATTTTCTTTTCTTTGGTTTTTACTACATATTGGGGCTGATGTGTGTTGTAGTCCTTGCTGCTTTAGCGCAGGACTTCTCTTTTTGTATTTGTATTTACTTTGTATCACACAGCCTGGTTACAATGCTGCTACCCATCCCATGTGTTCCCTATTAAGGGTTAATAAGTAAAGGGGTGTATATAAAAAATACCCCTTTCTGTCTCATTAGAGATATCTTTGCCAGAAGCTCAAGGAAGCAGGCTGAAGGGTCAGTGTTAGGACCCGCTTAGGGGGGGTCTGCCTTGACGTTGGCAGGCGGGCATCCCTCCAATGGCCATTGGAGCAACTAAATGACCTCCATTTGTCTAAATATACATAGGGATTAAGGAAAAAGCGCAAGTAACATTTTCTTTTCTTTGGTTTTTACTACATATTGGGGCTGATGTGTGTTGTAGTCCTTGCTGCTTTAGCGCAGGACTTCTCTTTTTGTATTTGTATTTACTTTGTATCACACAGCCTGGTTACAATGCTGCTACCCATCCCATGTGTTCCCTATTAAGGGTTAATAAGTAAAGGGGTGTATATAAAAAATACCCCTTTCTGTCTCATTAGAGATATCTTTGCCAGAAGCTCAAGGAAGCAGGCTGAAGGGTCAGTGTTAGGACCCGCTTAGGGGGGTCTGCCTTGACGTTGGCAGGCGGGCATCCCTCCAATGGCCATTGGAGCAACTAAATGACCTCCATTTGTCTAAATATACATAGGGATTAAGGAAAAAGCGCAAGTAACATTTTCTTTTCTTTGGTTTTTACTACATATTGGGGCTGATGTGTGTTGTAGTCCTTGCTGCTTTAGCGCAGGACTTCTCTTTTTGTATTTGTATTTACTTTGTATCACACAGCCTGGTTACAATGCTGCTACCCATCCCATGTGTTCCCTATTAAGGGTTAATAAGTAAAGGGGTGTATATAAAAAATACCCCTTTCTGTCTCATTAGAGATATCTTTGCCAGAAGCTCAAGGAAGCAGGCTGAAGGGTCAGTGTTAGGACCCGCTTAGGGGGGGTCTGCCTTGACGTTGGCAGGCGGGCATCCCTCCAATGGCCATTGGAGCAACTAAATGACCTCCATTTGTCTAAATATACATAGGGATTAAGGAAAAAGCGCAAGTAACATTTTCTTTTCTTTGGTTTTTACTACATATTGGGGCTGATGTGTGTTGTAGTCCTTGCTGCTTTAGCGCAGGACTTCTCTTTTTGTATTTGTATTTACTTTGTATCACACAGCCTGGTTACAATGCTGCTACCCATCCCATGTGTTCCCTATTAAGGGTTAATAAGTAAAGGGGTGTATATAAAAAATACCCCTTTCTGTCTCATTAGAGATATCTTTGCCAGAAGCTCAAGGAAGCAGGCTGAAGGGTCAGTGTTAGGACCCGCTTAGGGGGGGTCTGCCTTGACGTTGGCAGGCGGGCATCCCTCCAATGGCCATTGGAGCAACTAAATGACCTCCATTTGTCTAAATATACATAGGGATTAAGGAAAAAGCGCAAGTAACATTTTCTTTTCTTTGGTTTTTACTACATATTGGGGCTGATGTGTGTTGTAGTCCTTGCTGCTTTAGCGCAGGACTTCTCTTTTTGTATTTGTATTTACTTTGTATCACACAGCCTGGTTACAATGCTGCTACCCATCCCATGTGTTCCCTATTAAGGGTTAATAAGTAAAGGGGTGTATATAAAAAATACCCCTTTCTGTCTCATTAGAGATATCTTTGCCAGAAGCTCAAGGAAGCAGGCTGAAGGGTCAGTGTTAGGACCCGCTTAGGGGGGTCTGCCTTGACGTTGGCAGGCGGGCATCCCTCCAATGGCCATTGGAGCAACTAAATGACCTCCATTTGTCTAAATATACATAGGGATTAAGGAAAAAGCGCAAGTAACATTTTCTTTTCTTTGGTTTTTACTACATATTGGGGCTGATGTGTGTTGTAGTCCTTGCTGCTTTAGCGCAGGACTTCTCTTTTTGTATTTGTATTTACTTTGTATCACACAGCCTGGTTACAATGCTGCTACCCATCCCATGTGTTCCCTATTAAGGGTTAATAAGTAAAGGGGTGTATTTAAAAAATACCCCTTTCTGCCTCATTAGAGATATCTTTGCCAGAAGCTCAAGGAAGCAGGCTGAAGGGTCAGTGTTAGGACCCGCTTAGGGGGGGTCTGCCTTGACGTTGGCAGGCGGGCATCCCTCCAATGGCCATTGGAGCAACTAAATGACCTCCATTTGTCTAAATATACATAGGGATTAAGGAAAAAGCGCAAGTAACATTTTCTTTTCTTTGGTTTTTACTACATATTGGGGCTGATGTGTGTTGTAGTCCTTGCTGCTTTAGCGCAGGACTTCTCTTTTTGTATTTGTATTTACTTTGTATCACACAGCCTGGTTACAATGCTGCTACCCATCCCATGTGTTCCCTATTAAGGGTTAATAAGTAAAGGGGTGTATATAAAAAATACCCCTTTCTGTCTCATTAGAGATATCTTTGCCAGAAGCTCAAGGAAGCAGGCTGAAGGGTCAGTGTTAGGACCCGCTTAGGGGGGTCTGCCTTGACGTTGGCAGGCGGGCATCCCTCCAATGGCCATTGGAGCAACTAAATGACCTCCATTTGTCTAAATATACATAGGGATTAAGGAAAAAGCGCAAGTAACATTTTCTTTTCTTTGGTTTTTACTACATATTGGGGCTGATGTGTGTTGTAGTCCTTGCTGCTTTAGCGCAGGACTTCTCTTTTTGTATTTGTATTTACTTTGTATCACACAGCCTGGTTACAATGCTGCTACCCATCCCATGTGTTCCCTATTAAGGGTTAATAAGTAAAGGGGTGTATATAAAAAATACCCCTTTCTGTCTCATTAGAGATATCTTTGCCAGAAGCTCAAGGAAGCAGGCTGAAGGGTCAGTGTTAGGACCCGCTTAGGGGGGTCTGCCTTGACGTTGGCAGGCGGGCATCCCTCCAATGGCTATTGGAGCAACTAAATGACCTCCATTTGTCTAAATATACATAGGGATTAAGGAAAAAGCGCAAGTAACATTTTCTTTTCTTTGGTTTTTACTACATATTGGGGCTGATGTGTGTTGTAGTCCTTGCTGCTTTAGCGCAGGACTTCTCTTTTTGTATTTGTATTTACTTTGTATCACACAGCCTGGTTACAATGCTGCTACCCATCCCATGTGTTCCCTATTAAGGGTTAATAAGTAAAGGGGTGTATATAAAAAATACCCCTTTCTGTCTCATTAGAGATATCTTTGCCAGAAGCTCAAGGAAGCAGGCTGAAGGGTCAGTGTTAGGACCCGCTTAGGGGGGTCTGCCTTGACGTTGGCAGGCGGGCATCCCTCCAATGGCCATTGGAGCAACTAAATGACCTCCATTTGTCTAAATATACATAGGGATTAAGGAAAAAGCACAAGTAACATTTTCTTTTCTTTGGTTTTTACTACATATTGGGGCTGATGTGTGTTGTAGTCCTTGCTGCTTTAGCGCAGGACTTCTCTTTTTGTATTTGTATTTACTTTGTATCACACAGCCTGGTTACAATGCTGCTACCCATCCCATGTGTTCCCTATTAAGGGTTAATAAGTAAAGGGGTGTATATAAAAAATACCCCTTTCTGTCTCATTAGAGATATCTTTGCCAGAAGCTCAAGGAAGCAGGCTGAAGGGTCAGTGTTAGGACCCGCTTAGGGGGGTCTGCCTTGACGTTGGCAGGCGGGCATCCCTCCAATGGCCATTGGAGCAACTAAATGACCTCCATTTGTCTAAATATACATAGGGATTAAGGAAAAAGCGCAAGTAACATTTTCTTTTCTTTGGTTTTTACTACATATTGGGGCTGATGTGTGTTGTAGTCCTTGCTGCTTTAGCGCAGGACTTCTCTTTTTGTATTTGTATTTACTTTGTATCACACAGCCTGGTTACAATGCTGCTACCCATCCCATGTGTTCCCTATTAAGGGTTAATAAGTAAAGGGGTGTATATAAAAAATACCCCTTTCTGTCTCATTAGAGATATCTTTGCCAGAAGCTCAAGGAAGCAGGCTGAAGGGTCAGTGTTAGGACCCGCTTAGGGGGGTCTGCCTTGACGTTGGCAGGCGGGCATCCCTCCAATGGCCATTGGAGCAACTAAATGACCTCCATTTGTCTAAATATACATAGGGATTAAGGAAAAAGCGCAAGTAACATTTTCTTTTCTTTGGTTTTTACTACATATTGGGGCTGATGTGTGTTGTAGTCCTTGCTGCTTTAGCGCAGGACTTCTCTTTTTGTATTTGTATTTACTTTGTATCACACAGCCTGGTTACAATGCTGCTACCCATCCCATGTGTTCCCTATTAAGGGTTAATAAGTAAAGGGGTGTATATAAAAAATACCCCTTTCTGTCTCATTAGAGATATCTTTGCCAGAAGCTCAAGGAAGCAGGCTGAAGGGTCAGTGTTAGGACCCGCTTAGGGGGGTCTGCCTTGACGTTGGCAGGCGGGCATCCCTCCAATGGCCATTGGAGCAACTAAATGACCTCCATTTGTCTAAATATACATAGGGATTAAGGAAAAAGCGCAAGTAACATTTTCTTTTCTTTGGTTTTTACTACATATTGGGGCTGATGTGTGTTGTAGTCCTTGCTGCTTTAGCGCAGGACTTCTCTTTTTGTATTTGTATTTACTTTGTATCACACAGCCTGGTTACAATGCTGCTACCCATCCCATGTGTTCCCTATTAAGGGTTAATAAGTAAAGGGGTGTATATAAAAAATACCCCTTTCTGTCTCATTAGAGATATCTTTGCCAGAAGCTCAAGGAAGCAGGCTGAAGGGTCAGTGTTAGGACCCGCTTAGGGGGGTCTGCCTTGACGTTGGCAGGCGGGCATCCCTCCAATGGCCATTGGAGCAACTAAATGACCTCCATTTGTCTAAATATACATAGGGATTAAGGAAAAAGCGCAAGTAACATTTTCTTTTCTTTGGTTTTTACTACATATTGGGGCTGATGTGTGTTGTAGTCCTTGCTGCTTTAGCGCAGGACTTCTCTTTTTGTATTTATATATATATATCGAAAAGCAGTCCGGGCCCCCCAGGACCACTAGGCCCATGACAACCATCATGGTTGTCATGCCCTTATGGCGGCCTTGCAGCCCAAATAAGGTCATTATCAGGGTTATTCTCTAGAGTGAGGATTCAGAGTGAATTCAAAGCAAATTTAAAATTCAAGGTCAAACTGTGCTTTCAATTTGATTATTTCATAACTAAATTTTTAATTCCCTCTAAATTCGAACAGTGAATAACCCTAAACATAGTGACCAAGAGGCAATGTGAGCCAGCGTATTAACAATACCATGACTGTGGTACATTCAGTCCAACCTGAGGTTGAGTAAACCAGATCAATGCTTTCCAAAGGCCAAAGTAAATGAGCTGGCAATATAGCGGAGTTGGGAGATTTTTAAATGGAAATGTTTGTTAGTGTAAACTAAAAAAATACAACGAGACTTCGTCTATTTTTTTTATTCGTATTTTATTTGTTTCATGAAACAGCTTCAAAATGACTATATATAAAAATAGATATATTTATATAAGCTTCTGAGAACGTCTGAAATGAAAAACAGTTAAAGGCTACATACTATTATGGCTAATCTCATATCTTCAGTTAAAGATACACTGTTGTAAAAAAAGGCAAACCAAGTATTAAAGCAAATATATTAATGTCTTTCTCATGCCACCTCCAGAAGCTAAAGTACCAGTTTAATAATTCTTATTTAAGGAATTGGCTGATGTTTAACTAGATGCTGAGACTGCTCTGCGAAATCTGTGATCTGGCTCAACCAACAACCGATCCAGTTCAGCCACCATTTTGTTGATCTTTGTTCATCTTACAATGTGGCTCTACTTCTTTTCGGTACAAGCATGCTCTTTTACCCCAAAGATTATCACATTTTACCCCACAACAAGATGCAAATATTTTATTTCACAATAATACTATCAGGGTTATTCCTTAATGTGAGAAATGTCAGGAATGTATTACAATGAAATTAAAAATGTAACACTAAAACAGTTGAAATGGAAAAAAAAAAATCTCCAAGTCAGCTATGTTTCCATTTCGTCTAATTTTACTTTAAATTTAAAATTCACTTTGAATTTACCACAGTTCCCACTTTACTAAATAACTCTGTCAATGACAGCAGAAAAAAAATGGATATAGAACTTGTTTTAAAAGATAAATGTTTTATAGATTGAATATTGGAATTAAAGGTTGAAGGGATTATAACATATTTCTAAGCTAATGTTACATAATTAATTCATATTTACGTACACACTCCACTTATGTATGGAAACTAAGTCCTCATTTTGTCAAAAATAGTAATACTTTTTTATTAAAATGAGAATTCAAAGCAAAATTCTAATTTAAGGTGAAAATAGCCAAACTGGAAAAATTCCGGTGAGCTATTCTTTCAGTTCAGCAATGCTAGCCTTAAAGGGATTCTATAGTCACCAGAACCACTACAGCTTAATGTAGTAGTCCTGGTGTCTACAGCATGTCCCTGCAGACTCAGCAATGTATTACTGCCTAGTGACACTTCTAGTGGCAGTCCCTCAGACGGCCACTAGAGGAACTTCCTATTTCAGTGCTGCTATGCATGTGGGCGCTGAACGTTTCCCACAGAGATGCATTGATTCATTGCATCTCTATGAGATGTTGTTGATTGGTACAACGCTGTGTTTTGACGCATATGGAAAAGCATCGAAATGGCTGAGATCTCAAGAGACCAATGCATCAACGGAGAATAGGTAAAGTAAACTACCTTTTAACTCCACTCTGATAGGGGGCCGGAGACCTAAATATTAATTCCAGCACTATAGTGTTAGGAATATATCCTTGTATTACTAACACTATAGTGTTCCTTTAAATGTAAAATTGTCTTTGAATTAAAGGAACACTATAGTCACCTAAATTACTTTAGCTAAATAAAGCAGTTTTAGTGTATAGATCATTCCCCTACAATTTCACTGCTCAATTCACTGTCATTTAGGAGTTAAATCACTTTGTTTCTGTTTATGCAGCCCTAGCCACACCTCCCCTGGCTATGATTGACAGAGCCTGCACGAAAAAAAAAAAACGGTTTCACTTTCAAACAGATGTAATTTACCTTAACCCCTTAAGGACACATGACGTGTGTGACATGTCATGATTCCCTTTTATTCCAGTAGTTTGGTCCTTACGGGGTTAAATAATTGTATCTCAATCTCTAAATTGAACTTTAATCACATACAGGAGGCTCTTGCAGGATCTAGCAAGCTATTAACATAGCAGGGGATAAGAAAATCTTATTAAACAGAACTTGCAATAAAGAAAGCCAAAATAGTGCTCTCTTTACAGGAAGTGTTTATGGAAGACTGTGCAAGTCACATGCAGGGAGGTGTGACTAGGGTTCATAAACAAAGGGATTTAACTCCTAAATGGCAGAGGATTGAGCAGTGAGACTGCAGGGGCACGTTCTATACACCAAAACTGCTTCATTAAGCTAAAGTTGTTCAGGTGACTATAGTTTCCCTTTAATGTTACATTCTTACTTTATTAAATAACCCTTTATATGTACTATTATCATAAAGATTAAAATATCGGAGGAAAACAAATACGAAAGAACCTACTTCAGTTTTTTGTTTTTGATTCTTTCTTTGTTTTTTAACAAACTCTGTAAACACTGTATAGTACTAGTTTTTTGTGTATTTGTCTTGTAACACACAGACACACACACTTGCCAACTAAAGCCTGTACAGCATGTAGCACATATGTAATAATTCCGACATTCCTAGGCGCAATGAAATCGCAAAGGGAATATTCTCAGTAAGTTCAAAACAAGCCTATGTCACTTTAAGTAAAACAAATATATATATATATATATATATATATATATATATATATATATATATATATATATATATATATATATATATATATGTGTTTTGTCCCAAACAAAGACCTCAGTTTAATCTGTTTCAGTCAGCATTCAAATGATCACAATCTGTTGGAAATTACCATAGAATTTCATGGCGACGTCTGTAGTTAAATCATTTTTAAAAATTCTAACACAATCTGATCTTTTGAAAGGTTTATCCAAAAGATTTTAATCAAAGCCAATGTTAAATGATGCTTAGATGATTTGATCCTGAAACGTTTCAAAGGTTTACAACAACCCCTATTCATTTGGGGTGTTTGTATGGTTATTCCCTGCATACAGTATCAATAGAATACACCTGTTGCATATGGGACGTGCTTTATTTTAGAAAATAAAGGGAATATTGGGTTCTGATACTCATTCACTCTGTTTATTGTAATTTTAAATAAGGTCTTAATAATGGTTACTGTTAACCATAGGAAATGAGCTGCGCAGATCCAAATATCCAAATAATGTTTTTTTCAGTGTGCCAGGTCCCACAAATTCCCACATTCCCCATTGTTAAGAAGACTTTAATTTTAACTTGGTGACTTTCAGAAAGATCAGAAAATATTAACCTTCTCAAAATTCTATCAGGCAGCTGTCTAAATTACTCTGCATGTACTTTTAACCAACTAATTCTCAATCCTGCTGCTTTAAACTTATTTAGTCAGGGATGCTTTTATGAAGACTGTAGCTCACTTGATATGTTATTTAAGGACTTATTTCATTGCGGCAGCATACAGTCTTTAAAAATAAATTTTCAATAAATAGGCAATGGTATTGCCTTAGTCAAACATAACCAGAATGAAACTTGATTTCTTTTACAAAAAAATAAAGAGATTGCGGGTAAACCCCTGTTTTAGGGTCAATGATTTTGAGTGGCAGTCCATGCTTGTTTGAATACCATAACCAATAACAAATATAAAACAAAATACACAAATGCAAAATAGATACATTACAAAACATATAGGGAAAATGACTGAACAAGTCCGGAATTTTTTTATCTGTCGTTTTTAGAAAATACTGTTTGTTATTTTTTTTCTCTAACATTTTCACTAATAAAGAAGAAATGTTTCCGGTGTAAATATGAATATCAAAAACTTAAATTCCAAAGTGTGCCAATGAAGGAGGCACCTTGAATGACTGCTCACGTTTCTGTATCCATAATAGGCTTGGTGGATCTTTGATCTTTAGATGACCATGTCCATGAATGTTATTGGTGACAGTGGAACAAGATCTTGACCATTAGCTAATGCTAGATGACATTTCATCAACTGTTAAAGGTTTCTCAATCTCTGTATGTTTTTTGACATTAGATTCATCCATTGATAATTTCTGCAAGTTCTCCTCTATGTTTCCTAAATCCGTCTCATCTCGACTGTTGTCAAGATTATCTGGGCCTTCGTAGCAGCCAGAATCTCGAGGAATATGAAAGATTTGGTTCAAAGAACACTGCTCTGTCAAATCTTCCGATTCACTGCCAGCTGCAACGTAGAAATCAAATCATAAGTGACTTTACAAACAGGGAATACATCATGTTTACATTTTACATTATGTCTAGCTTGCCTGTGAGAATATAAAACATATACTGAAGTTGAATACTAAGCTGTTGTTGGAAAAGCATTAGATTAGCCAGTACTCTGAACGTTATGAATTTCATAACTTCGAAATGCTATATGGACGAATCATGACACACACAAAATACAGAATGGACAAGCAGTTTAATTTCATTAGTGATTCTGAGTTCTGATCTGTGAAGCCTAAAAGAGAGATTGATGGGAAAAAGAACTGATCAAAAGAGGGGAAAATATTGCAGTAAAAAAAAAAATGTAAATATATTATTTTTAAAAAATAATTATTGCTCCTCCACTTTTTTCCCTCTGTTGGTTTCTTCTTCTCACTTGATCTGTGAACCAAATGGCAGGAAAATGTGCCTGTCATTTTTTGCGCCTTTTGGTTCAAATTGCTTTTCCAGAGATTATTGTATGGACGAAATTTGCCCAATCTCCACCAAAATGAATCCTGAATCTACCAACACAATGTCATTCTTTTTCCAGAAGAATTAATTCTAGCAGACCAATTTTTTTTGGGACTTGCACAAGTCTACTTTTTGGACATGCACATGGATAGTCAACCTTCAGCACTCAAGATGTTTTGGACTACATCTGCCATAATGCTTTGCCAGTATTATGGCTGTAAGAGCATTATGGCATGCCAAAGGTTGCCTACCCCTGGCCTAGTGTCTACAGGAAGTTCTCAGGAGCCTATTTATCTAGTGGAGAACGTAATGGGTAATTGAAGCATTGTGTCCTTTTTTATTGGAATAACTTGATTTTGTATTGATAGTAACAATGTAAAAAGTTCTCAGGAGCCTATTTATCTAGTGGAGAACGTAATGGGTAATTGAAGCATTGTGTCCTTTTTTTATTGGAATAACCTGATTTTGTATTGATAGTAACAATGTAAAAAGAATATTACAAAAATAACAAAAAGAAAACACCAGATCAGCATAACAATAAAAAGGGGAAGGATAGAGAAAAAGAAATGAGCAATAGAAGGGTAAAAAATTTGGGAAGCGGATGGGAGACGAGGGTTGCGTGATCAATTGCCCTAATTAATGAAGGACAAACTAGAACTTTTTATTGAGAATGCATGTTTATCAGCATAGTATTTAGCAACACTGGATAACTAACACAATCTTCAAAGTAAATATATTATTCAAAAATAGATAGCTATTAGTATTTGGATCACTGAACACTAGAACACTTGTGCAGAACATCAGAAGAGCCTTCCTATTATAGGTGATGTGTTCTTGGATGTTACGCCCAGATGTGACAGAATAGTGATGCATTAATTATCCTAGGACCTTACTCTAACCTGAATTTAGGTTCACAGGAATCTGTGCTGAGATTTAATCTAGATAAAATAGGAAACTAAAATCATGCGCATTAGGATTAGAGATTAGTTTCTTACTATCATAGTCCAACAGGAATTCCGCAGCAGTAAGAAGTTTCACCCTGTCTTGTGGATCTGTGATGTTCAACTCAATCAGGTGATTTTCCTTTAGGTCCTTAAAGTCTTCTGTTGTCTGGTAACCATTTAACATGAGAGTTGGGATGTGTTCCTGCGGACAAATAAATGCAGAGTCAAACACTAGCAAGGGTTATTATAAAATAAATATACTGAAACTAATTGTGGCTTTTCTAACACCCAAGACTGTCATCAATGGGTCTCATCAAAAGACCTTAAAGGGTTACTCCAATTTACTCCAAGCGCCATGACTACTTAGTAATTTGAAGTGGTCATGGTGCTTGGAGATTAAGCCTTAGATGCTAGAGGTGTAACTCCACTTTCGTTGCACTCATACCTTTCCATCCTATTTGCCATAATTCATCGGGATAAAACCCTTTATGCCATCATGCACTCTTTTTGCAATATGTCAATACTAATTGTCACATTTGCACCTTAATTTGACATATTCAATCCCATATACCATATTGAAGCTCACAAAGGGACATCGGTGCTAGGGAGGCGGGAGGCAGAGGGAGCTATAGTGTTAGGAATACAAGTTTTAAAATTGTAAAGACCAGTGGAATATGTTGTTGCTATATAAAAGCAAGTCATAATAGTAATAAATAAATAAAATGAAGAAAGTCTTGGTCTAACCTGCATGTTGATACGTTCCAGAAGCTCCTGCAAAGATTTTGGCTTCAATCGTTTGCTTCTTCCGTGTGTCCTATGTTTTTTGGGTGGCTCTGTCTCTTCAGGTAGAATGTCTACGTAGATAAACTTAAAAGATCCAACCTTATTGTTTAGCATTCCTGTCCAAGTACCCACAGGGGGCTTTTCAATGATGTGGATAAGGTCTCCTTTCTGGAAAAAAGAGAGCAATAAGTTGACCAAGAGTTTAAACTTATCAGGTGGTGTGTTTGTAATGCGTAGTTAATCACAGTGAAGCCATATTTTATTTGATTGTGTCTCTGTTTTTTCAGTTCTAAAGCAGATGCATGCTGTTACTGGGTGTGAGAAGCTGAAATAGATATATTGTTTTTTTCCTTAGAACACCAAAAATTAATACCCGAGTTCTATCATCTCTAGAATGCCATGATTGAATACATTAAACTTGACTTTAAAATCATGGGATTTAGAGATTGCTTATCATACATCAACACGACGACTCTACAGCTTATATACATTAAAAAAAAAAAGCAAAAAACCTTCAATGTGTCAAACATGTCAGCAGGCCCGTCGCTACCCGACAGGCAAACCAAGCAACTGCTTGGGGCCCCGAGCTGGCCTGGGGCCCCAAGCAGAGCCGGTGCTTCCTATAAGGCTGCAGCCGCCTGAGCGCTCTATAGAGAGCCTCAGGCGGCTGCAGCACTCCTTTCTCGACGAGAAAGTGGCGTACTAAGGGGGGGCGGCGGGGGGGCAGCCCGCCCCGGGTGCCACTGTCCAGGGGGGTGCCATGACTTCACGTGTCATGTGTCGCCCCCCCCGGCCCCAATCATCACGCTGCGCTCAGCCTCAGCCGCACCTTTGAGAAGGGGGAGGAGTCTTTGGGACGCAGCGTGATGACGCCGTACGCAGCACCGCCGTCAATCCGCCTTCACGGATCTTCAGCGCAAGGATCCAGTGGTCGGTCTCGGAGGGAAGGCATCATCAAAACGTGAGTAGTAATTTATGTGTTTTTGTAATTTATGTAATGTTATTTAATTAATTAAAGGGTGTATATTGATTATGGGGGGGTGTATATTAATTATGGGGGGTGTATATTAATTATGGGGGGTGGATTAATTATGGGGGTGTATATTAATTATGGGGGGTGTATATTAATTATGGGGGGGTGTATATTAATTATGGGGGTGGATTAATTATGGGGGTGTATATTAATTATGGGGGGGTGTATATTACTTATGGGGGGGTGTATATTAATTATGGGGGGGTGTATATTAATTATGGGGGGTGTATATTAATTATGGGGGGTGTATATTAAGTATGGGGTAGTGGATTAATTATGGGGGTGTATATTAATTATGGGGGGGTGGATTAATTATGGGGGAGTGTATTAATTATGGGGGAGTGTATTAATTATGGGGGGGTGTATATTAATTATGGGGGAGTGTATTAATTATGGGGGGGTGTATATTAATTATGGGGGTGTATTAATAATGGGGTGGTGTATATTAATTATGGGGGTGGATGTCTATTTTGCTTGGGGTCCCCAAATTCCTTCAAACGGCCCTGCATGTCAGCTGAGATAGATCAATGGCTTAAACATGTAGCTTGTATCATGGGAGAAAAGGGTGAAGAGCCTTTCCTGGTTCTTCTCTTTTGTTGAGAAAATAATTGTCTGGCATCGGTATATAAATATCTCTTCACAAAAGTCACATTGTGTTCTGCTACTCAACACACGAGGAGGATGCATTCAGAAGGTGCTGGATTCAAAATAATGTAAAAGGAAGCCCGATATGTTGCAAACCTTCAAACAGGCTAAGCCCTTTTTCATCATGCTGGTGCTGCTTTTCATTTTGATGTTACCTTTGTGAATAGTTGTTACATTTATGTATTTTTTTTCTTGACTTTACTTGATATATCTTGCTGTGACAAGAACCTCATAGAACTACAATTCACAAGCAGGTCAGAAACTGTATTTGGAAAAATGAAAATATGAATTTTCATACTAGCTATATTTTTATTCATTTAATTTATTTAGGTGTTTTATTTGTAGCTTTTGGGTACATTAATTTATTGATTATTAACTTGTTGAATTTATTAGACCTGGGGTATAAGGGTTACAAAATATTAATTTAAACAACGTTCTTCTGGCTGAAAATAATGGACATTAGAGTCCATTGTACCCAGTAGATGGTTATCCCCCTACTAGGTTTAACCCTAACATGCAACCTTAATACTAAACCTCTAAGCTTACAATTCTTTTTAGAATGGTGAACATTTAATTGACAGTTACTGATGTGGCTTTTTTTATGAAGATAGTGTCAATCCAAAAGCACCACGTCTACTGTCCATGCACGGTCTCGGAACAGGTGGGTGCACCTTGTTGTGGTGCATCCCCACTAGGCCGTAGGAACACATTGGGAAGATAGTGGGAACGCCACCGGATATCCCTCTTACCTATTAGAGTGCCAGAGTCTTTTAAGGCTTCTTAGGTCCTCCACGTTTCTGACACTAGCAAACATGCTTGCGTTGTCACGTTGAAGTCAGATAACATCTGTGGGCCAATCAGAGCCCTCCTTTAGCTATTTAAACCTAAAATAGTTAGCTTTCAGTGCCCTGTCGTGGTTTCCAATTTGGTTATCAATAAGCACGTTATTTCTATTTATTCTTGTGTATTTTGACCTTGGCTTGTTCTTTGACTATTCTGGCATCTGTATCCATTGACTTTTGGCTTGTCTACTGTATGTACATTTTATTTCCCTGACCTAGGCCTGTCTATTCTCTATATTAACATTAAATCCAGCCAATCTAACTTCCCATTATACGTTTTAAGGTTTCTTTGTTTATATATATTTGTTACTTAGGTTCTGCATGTTGGGTGTTAGCATATCCTGACACATTTTTAAATGTGTATACTTTTTTTTATATAATATTATTTTATTATATATAATATATTAACATGTTGCTGCATTCTAACAATACTAAATTCAAAAAACCACAGTGGCATTAGTGGCAATATGACCATGGCAGCAATGGGTATCGTACTCTAAGGATTGCAGCCCATTACAAAACCGTTGTGGTGCTATGGAAAGGTATAAGAACAGAAGAGATGTGATTGTGCCAACAATGGTTAACAGCTCATTGGTGACATTTAGCATGTCAATAAATATTGAATTATATAGCGTAATGTACCCCTAGATGTTTCATTGGAGTGTGGAGTAAGACACCACTGTCTTTTCCATCAGCTTGGGATACCTATTTGGCAAACTAGCTTGTTCTTGAAAAGGCACTGGGTAAGATAGAGTTTGAAAATATTCAAATTGCATTCAGATTGGTAATACATTTCCAAAAAAATGGTCAACATATTCCCTGTAAAAGACAATATATAAAAAGGCTCTTACACAAAGTTTGAGTGAGTCTCTTTCATAAGGACTTGGAATAAAGTCTGTGTGGACCTTCGCTTTCCCGCAGAATGGTCCAGTATACGGAGGTGACATGTTTTCTACATTCATACTGTCTCTGTTGTTTGACATATAAGATGGGCTCCATACCTCACTGCCTGTGTCAAAACATAACAAAAGTTAGGTAAGATCTACCCCATGTGAAGGATAAAAATGCATGAACCACAGTTTGTAATGCTAACAGTTACAGATAAAAATAATCCGTATGAAAAGTATTCTATATAATTTTATTCCGCAAAGTGTACATTGTCAGTAATTCAAAGCTAAATATACATTTTAGATCACAATAGCTAAAAGCAAAGCTGATTTTTTTTCTAAATTGGTTATGATGCTAAAATATATATATATATATATATATTTAATTTTTAATTTGCTTTGAATTCCTGGTAACTTCCCTTTTAAATAATATATTTAACAACACTGTTTGTGGAGCATTTGGAAGATATATGTATATGATCACTGTCATTCACTTCTTTGGTCTGTTGGGATCGTTTTATCGTTTATAACTTTGGCTGATTTTTCCTAACTTCTCAGCTGGAGAAACAAATCACTTACTGGAAAGAGTACACACACAAATGCATGCAAAAAAAACAAATGATCAGTAAAATAGATCCAAAAAATGTCAACTTAGTATTTCATAACAATACAACAAAGAATGCAACATCAATAAATAAATAAATAAATAAGGGTAGCATGTGTTGGTCCTTAATTTGTTGTTTGACCACAACTTCCTCTCCCAGCCAATGGTTGGAGGACCAAACTTAACCTTCTATATTAAACAATTTGTTTTCTAAACTGCTAAGCATTTGCACAGACTGGCAATGCACAAGAATTTAGCCAACAATAACGAAAACTTTTTTTTATTTTATTTTTTACTATGCTGATCAGTGGTAAGTGTAATTAAGTCTGTTGAAAGGGAGTGAGTTATATTACTAATGTTATTATTTTTGTTCTGATTTTATTATTATTTCTATTCTTAAGGTAACAACAGATTGTGCAGCATTATTTTATGGGGAAGTGACACAGACAGAGACAAATGATGTGGAAATTTGACAGGATGTGCTGAGGCCTGATCAGTGTTGTGTCATATGGGCGGAGAAAGAAGAACTAACAGATCGGAGGAACAGTTTAGAAATGTGGCTTTATTTTTAAAGTTTAATATGATTATCTCCGTAAATTCCCTATCTCGATTTAGCACTTTGAGAGGATAAAGATATACTACAGAGATACCAGCTTGTCTTCAGGTGTAAGTTGTGACTGATATTTTTGAAACAATGCCAATTCTCAGGATCTCAGCAGTTCTTCAGAACATTTAAGTATTAAATTAATGTTACCATTAAAATGTTTTAATATCTTAATAAGATCTTTATGTTATAACATATCAACTCATATTTTTTTAATTTATGCAAATTAGAATTTCTTTGAAGATATCATTTGCCCTTTTCTTTTTTTTTTTACAGCATATTTATACACCTTCAGTTAAGTTGTCATTTATTATTATTTTTTGTAAATCTGTTTATTAATTTTTTCACCACATGAAAAATAATAATCAAAAGACCAGCATTTGGAGACACGCAGGTCTCGAACGAAGACATAGCATTCAGTTTTAGTTGAACATTGACATAAACAAAGTATACGTGTACTGATGTCATTAGCTACACCAGTGTGTGGGGCCATCCGAGGGTCTGGAGTCCGTGACCACCCAGCGTGTGATCGAACCCCTACTTGAAAATTAAGTTAGGCATTTACTGCAAGAGGAGCCATGCTGTCTCATTTGAGGTTAGGTGCATGCCCGACTACGGTTATATAAAAATGCTTAACGGGAAGGTGTTATAAGATGCTGTCAGTCCACTAAGATTGGGTTGAGCCTGGGATACCCATATGGGAATCCTGTCGAGATTGTCATGCACTGTGCCACTGCTCCCACGTCGGAATGTCAGTCAGTTTTCAGAGAAGAACTCTTGCAAATTAGGGAATTTTGGGTCACTTAACTGACCAAAGGTGCATGGCTATCAGAAAGGGGAAGTCGGAAAGGGAGGTAAGTGACTTTTTTTTCAAATAATTCAAAATGAATTCTAAAAAAGAATGAGATGGCATGTTTTAAAGTAAGTGTTATATTAAGCAATTAAAACATTTTGATAATAGTGTTCCTTTACATAGTTTTTTTTTAGCAGTGTTGTGATCTACTTTTTTACATCATATAAACATAGTATTATTTTTTTAGAAAATGTATCTATGCTTCGAATTAGATGTCATTTTTTCTGGATGCAACATATAAATAAGGGGACGGGGCCTGACCACCATACTGAACAGTCGCACTTAGTGTGAGTTCTTGGCTAAATTATAGAAATAAGCAAATAAATTGACCCATCACTCAAGTAAACCCGACAAACTCCTGTTGGAGACACTCTACAAAACATTTTGAGGCATTTAGCCACTTGTCTGGTGGTCTTTCCCCAAAGCATCTCTGAGGTCTACATGTGGGGGCAGCTGGGGAGAAACAATCTCCCTACTGATCATCCTGCCAGGACATGGAGCCGTGGAAGAGATCCTCGTTTAACTCCCTGCCGGTGAGGGATATCTCGGCACTTGCTTTTTTGGCACTTCAAACTACGTGGCAAACCTCAAACACTGTGACCTTGCAAAAGCCCCAGTACTCTGAGGCCTTTCTAATAGCCATGGCTAAAATTGGGATGCACCATGTGCTGGCAAAGTGGAGACATCTATGAGGTGCCTGGACAAAATCTTCACCAGCTTTTCACTCAAACTAGCTGAAAGGCACAAGCAATGTGCAGAGGGGAAGCAGGGTGATAGCTAACTGCAATGCTGACCTCCTGATACTCACCGATCCATGCCTAACCTCACCACACCACGCTTCTCACACCTGCAGAGGCAACCCGCTCGACCCCCTGGCCATTACTGGAGCCACAAGGCGACCAAAGCTCACCACCACAATCCTGGGTGGAGAGATGTGCAGGGGAGCTCCCCGGTGCATATCTCACATTTTTGGAGGGAGAAACACCAAGCTTACACTAAACAGACATCGGTAACAGTAGGACCAACAGAAACCGACAACGTGCTCCCACTCAAACCTGGGGTAGACCGAGTGGACAGTTCTGGGTCACTGGGACTCTCACTAACCAAGGAGAGTCTCAAAGCTTTACCCTAGATGTGAGAAGAGAAGCCTATGGGCAATGGGAGAGGTTTCTTGCTAACGCCTAGGGCTGGAAGGAAACAGCTCAATACAGATCCCTGAAAGACTTACAATTCCCTCTTCACCAGTCTGGACTCTGCCTGGACGCTGCGGGCATAGGTTGAGTTGGTGACCCTCATAGGGATGCTTAATATGGCAGAGTGCCTGCCAGCAAGCTACTCTTTAGCAGCAGCTTTTTTTGTTTTGTTTTAATTTATTTTAAATGCATTGTGTCTATCATAGCCAGCATTTTGTGCCCAGCTAATGAGCCTCCTCGTGGTTCTTCCACTTTATTATAATACGTGCAGGGTCTCTCTGATGGCATTATTTAGATAAACTGCTCACATATAATAATGTAATTATCTGTTAAAATGTCTTTCTATGCATGCAAAACTTATTATTCTCCAAATATGTGCTGTAATATCGACTGCCCTTCACTGTTTAACTATGTATATTAATTCTATTGCCACGGCTGTCGGGCAGTGCAAGACTGTTTGTTCCTCTGATGCCCAACAAAAAAAGAAAGAAAAGAAACATATAAATAATCGGCAAACACTAACTGAGTGAAAACAATAATAATATATATATATACACATACATTTCTTATGTAGTTATAGACATTAATAAACACTAAATATAGGGCTTTTTGTTCCTAAACTCACCACTAGAGGCTTGCCTGCTAAGAGGCGTATGTAGATCCTCTTCAGTATCTGACAGTTTTCTGCCCAGATTCCCATCCACACTTCCATCCAGAGATATTGGAGATGAAGGATCATGTTGATCCATCTGTGTTATTTATAAAAAAAATAAAAAATACAAAGAATTAAATTAAAACGAGGGAACAGGAACAGAGCGTATATTGAATTCTTTAATAATAATTAAAGAAATGAATTGTTGTGAATTGAAAACTAAATTTACAAATCATTTTCCAAAATAATCAGGTATTCAAAAGAATATAAAAATGGGTTAGCATATACGAAGGTGTGTAACGAGCCCAGATCCGCTGGCAATAATAATAATAATAATAATAATAATAATAATGCACATAGAACAATTGTTTGTACTTCCACGCTGAATAGGTGACAAAATCTATACTTATGACGTAGGGAAGCTGAGCTGAAATAATCTTCCCCATTTGACATTTTGTCTATATGGTGTTTCTATATATATATATATTTTTTATATCTGGGAATGTGGATCACTGGTTGTGTTAGATGCAAGAGAGATAAGTGACCACAGATTTAGACATTCTTAGCAGATTCTGCCAATCTAATGAGTAAATTACAATGGAAATACTCTATCGATAGCATCAAGAACTGTGTGGGGTAGAATAATTAAAGATATCTTCACTTAAATGAATATAGTATGTGTCTGCATAAGAGTGGGGGATGCAGCACCAATAGTGGTACTTGCAAAAACTATATAGATCACATGTAAAACGAGAGGCATTGCATTTCCAGAGCTCAGTAAAATGCTGTTAATGGTATAATCATAATAGATGTGTGTTTGAACTGTAACCCTATTTAAAATTTTGGAATGTTGTTTAATAAACATGTAATTCAGCCCGTCCCAAATTAAAATAATGAAAAAATAAATTTAGGTACAGTTAGCCTTCATTTTTTAAAGTTATATTTATTAGTTGAAAAAAAAATTAAAGGTTTTCAAGATGACTTTAACATTCCAAATTGACCCTAATTAATCCTAATGATGGGAAAAATACAATCATAGAGTGTGGTCACTGTTTTTGTCCCTTTAAGAAACTGATTAAAAACATTTTTTTAAAAACTTACTATTTCATCAGCCATTGCTTTCATAACGTTTTTTCCCATTTTCCTATTCATGGTTCGGGAAATGACAGCTCTCCATTTCTTACTTAGCTTGCCTCCACTGTGTTTAGTGTCTTCTGATCCCTGAGTTCCAACCCCAGCATCATCCTCTGGAATCTAAGGATAAAATACGTCTACTTATATAGCATGTTGACTTTATACAGCAAAAATATTACACACCCTTTGACTTATGTTTTAAAAGGATCTAACTCCCATACCTTTCTCATAATAAAAATGTAAAAAGGATCTAGAAGAACAGTTAATGAACCAATTCCTTCTGATATATGGACCATAATACCAGAGTTTACTCTAAAAATGAGTACCAAATTCATGTAAAAATACAGATGGCTTTGGGAATCTAGCAAGGCCTACTAAAGACATTGTCCAAGAAGATACGACCCCTTACTCCCTACATTTCTTTTGTCCTCTCCTGTATCCAAGTTCCTTTGCCCCCCTTGTGTCTATATATTTCTGTTTGCCCTTGTGCCTGTGCTCCCTTGTCTAGTTTTGTCTATGTCCTTATGTTCCCCTTTGTCCAAGTTTCCTTTCCTCATTATTGTATCTATACCCTCTTGATCCCCATTGTTATCTATGTTCTCATGTCCTCTTTTGTGTCTGTCTCCAGTTGTGGCTCCCACCACTACTTTCTCTTTTGTAGTTTGACCGAACAGTGTAGGAGTGATAATTCTGCTCTATGCAGACTCTACATGCTATTTACCAGGTCCTGTGAGGAGAGGGCAAGGATAGAACATAATGTGATAGCACAGATATCACCCAGTGCCTGAGTGAAGAGTCTTTAGAGCTACAATAAAATATATATATATATATATATATATATATATATATATATATAACATAGAGTGGTATGCCTGGGCAGGTCCCTGCTGGAACATGGATGGTGGTACCTACAGGGGGTGTCATCTTGCTGCCCTAACTTGGGTGAATTGCACCACGATGGCAATTCACCCTGGGTATGATAGTAAAATGTCACCCCTTCCTAGCTGCCTTTGGCTAAGGGATCTTAGAGAACTCCTTAAAGCCCAGCTTTGGAATATAACTTTCACAGGCAAGAAACAAAATTCATGTTTCAATATTTGTGACATAGTTTCCCCTGCAGATTACTCACTAGAAGATATGCCTTAAATTAGCTGGATTGCCATATGTTAATTATCACTTCTTGAAGACCTTATTATTACTTATACGTATTACTTAATATTTTAAATACTTTTAAAAAATGTACAGTGCATGTATGTAGAATGCATTATACATAGTATAATACGAAATGAAACACGCAGTAATTAAAAATAGCAATAAATTAGTAGTATAACGAGGGGAGATGATTGGTAGGAACGGGATTACAGGGAGCACAAAGTAGTGACACATAGTCTAGCAGCTGACAAAAGCAGAGAAGGTATTGAGAAAGGTTAAATTCAAAGCGTAGTTCCAGGAGGGGGATTTATTTAATTTTATCACGTCGTGTCAACAAACAAAAAAAGAGGAAATTAAGATAATATATAAGAGGAATATTTGCTATTTGGAGACCAAATTCTCTTCACTGTAATATATCACACATCAGACTTAGAGAAAGATTACAGTAAAATGGAATAAAGTGGACTCACGTCATTCTCCAAGTTGAACTCCTTGTCCGTCACAATGGGTGAACTTGGCTTTGATTTTCCGAAATCCTTAAAGCTACTAGAACGTTGTAGAGACAACTATGGGGAAAAAACAACATAATTAATGTTTACAAATTGTGTTCCTTCTAACTTCTCATTAGTCCATGGTCCCTAGAACATCTTCCTACACATTTTCATACAGTGTTCCACTATTTCTGATCTATCTTAAGTACTAGCTGCAATACGTTGGTGGATGCAAAGGGGGAATGCCTTGCTTCAGTCCCTTCCTTAATATTGTGCGATTTTGCATACGGCACAACAATATGCTGGTTTGAGATACAAATAATGTCAATAACAAGCAGGATTATCTGCATGTTTTAGCCAAATAAAGATTAAGATCTCACAGGGCCCTAGGGAGGTCATCGGCTTGGGGCCACCCCTTCATTCTTCACACAGGAATGGCTAATAGGGCCATGCAAGTTCATGGTTATGTGGCCCCTGTCTAACCCCAAAGCCCCAGGCATTGCCTTGTGGTAAAAGGGATACTATATTGCCAGGAATACAAAGCTATTGCTCCCCCTGCCTGCCCCCCTCCTTCGTGCCCCCCCTTCCTCGGCAAATAAAGGGCTAAAAAGCTTTAATCCGGACCAAAGGCCCGTTTCAATTCAGGAAGCCCTCTAGTGACTATCTGTTAGACAGCCACTGAGGGCAGACTTAGGAACTGCAGCATTAAGTGCAAAAGGGACAGTGCACCTAGACCACTTCAATTAGCTTAAGTGGTATGGGTTCCTACAGTGTCCCTTTAATCCTGCTCTGGGCAATGAATCATGTGCCCCATTATTTCAGTGTTATTGCAGTACATTTTGGTAACATGGCATGTCATATTCTTTTATCCTGAGATATGTGTTTGGGAACAATTTATTTTTCAGCTGGGTTCAGAATATTTATATATACAAACTGATTTCCGTACGTTCAAGCAAAATTAAAATTCCCATTGCTAAAATTCTGATAATGTAATATAAACTGTTTCTAAAACAGTTCGTTTTTGGTTTTCTGTGCACCCGTCCTAAACTCTATTTATTAGTCAGTTCCTCATTTTGAATGTCAATAAACATCTTATTAGCTAAAATTGCAACATTCAGAATTACTATAGAATGTAAGCTCGATCGAGCAGGGTCCTCTTCAACCTATTGTTCCTGTAAGTTTATTTGTAATTGTCCTATTTATAGTTAAATCCCCTTCTTAATATTGTAAAGCGCTACGGAATCTGTTGGCGCTATATAAATTGCAATAATAATAATAATAATAATAACATCAACAATTGGAGACGCAGAACACAAGTCACAAACAAAATCCCCAATTTTACATCCAAATTTTATCCTATATTGTTTATTTGTAAGAAAATTACATTTGTGGCAATAACATATATGGTATTGATACATCTACAGTGATATGTACAGCTATTAGATTCCTTGTTGAATCGAATTAAGCCTGCCTGATGATAATAATACCCATCTGTACGTGATTGGGAGCACTTTAAAAGTAACAAAATGTATATGTCCAACTAGTTGCAACTGTATAGTAATTAGTGTGTGTGTGTGTGTGTGTGCATGTGTGTGTGATCTTGTGTAGGTGTGAAGGGGAGGTAGTGTGTTTTTGATGGTGATGCACTGTGTGCTGGGGATGCATTGTGTGTATGTGTGTCTGTGCGTGTGTATGAGTCTATTGTGGGATCATGGATGCAGTGTGTGTAGAGCGGGCTGAGATAGGGCTTAAACTGAAGTGCATTTGATGGACTTAAATTCATTACACTTAAAAATTCCTTTTTCACATCAGTATAGGGTCAACATTTCATTCCTAGGGATGCCTTCATCAAGACCTAGTAAGGGACTGAAATGGTGATCTAACTTTATGTGCAAACCTGTGCTATGCTGTTGAAATTAAATCAGCTGGTTACACTTTAAATACAGTCCAGTGAATTCTCTCCTTCTATACTGTTATATTTGTTGTCCGATGCTTGCTACCCAGAAATGGACAACTGTGAGATACTGAGTGTGAGGCCCTCATATACTTGTTATACATGTTAAGATCCTTTAACCTTTCCTGGTAAGTTTTATCCTGCAATCCATGAACCAGTTTATTAACCCTTTTCTGAACTCTCTCTAAAGTATCAATATCCTTCTGGAGACATGGTCTCCAGTACTGCGTACAATACTCCAAGTGAGGTCTCACCAGTGTTCTATACAATGACATGAGCACATCCCTCTTTCGACTGCTAATACCTCTCCCTATACAACCAAGCATTCTGCTAGCATTTCCTGCTGTTCTATTACATTGTCTACCTACCTTTAAGTCAACAGAAATAATTACCCCTATATCCCTTTCCTTAAGATGTTGAGGTTAGGACTCTATCAAATATTCTGTACTCTGCCCTTGGGTTTTTACATCCAAGATGCATTATCTTGCATCACAGCATTCCCTGGTGATTCAATGTGCCACCGCATACCTTACACAATGGCTCTGGACTCATAGTATAAGTGTTGCAGTGGTAACTCGTAGCAATCTTCAAACTGCCCAGAACTCCCTTGAACCATTACTCAAGATCTACAGTGGCAGAGGATGATAACTTTGCATCGCCCGAGTCCCCGGTAGTACCCAGGGATTGTAAATTGTAAAGTGCATTTTGGAGATCCAAGACTTTTGAGGGCCCACTCAGGACTCTAGTCTGCATCAGACCTCCCTCCCGAAACCTCTGCCATCACCTCAATAAGTTTAGTACGTAAAAAACGTGACCACTTGTTTGTACTTTAGGCCAAAAATATAACCAACCCTCCCTGGAGTAATTTTATTTAATTTTTTTTCATTAGTTTTATAAATCATAAAACATTTTGCTATTGCTAATAAAATGCAGATTGGTCTATTTTTTTTTTTTTTCGATTCTTTTCTACAAACACTGCATTTCATCACATTGGATAATTAATATATAGATCTCGAAGTAGATTAGAATAAAGCAGCAAAAATCCCCACTTAATGTTTGTTCACTTGACTATTCTCTGTTTAACCCCTTAAGGACACATGACATGTGTGACATGTCATGATTCCCTTTTATTCCAGAAGTTTGGTCCTTAAGGGGTTAAAGAAAAAAGCAGTGTGTCTATGCTGACTATAAAGAGTTAAACCAAGCTTGCTAATGGAAACAATATTTCACTTCTCAGTAAATGCTTTGTGTTTTAATGTGGTTTTGTGCTAGAAATAAGAAACATTTCACCTTGACAGGATGTAAAACCCTCATTTAAAGAAATGGTTTGAAGATATACATATACATGAATTGTTTTAACTCCTCGTCTATTGTAAAAACAGTGTATGATTTGCAAAAAGATTTGTGACAGGAAGCAAATTCACACCTGACTGGCTAGCGGGATATGGTAATTCTGCTTCACTGGGTCAAGACAGGCAAATGAAGACGGGAGAAACCTAACTATTTATGCCTTATTTTACTTTAGAAATGCAAATGATTTGTGTGCAAAAAAATAATAATAAAATACATATTGTTTTTTCATGTGCATTGTGCTAACTCTAACAATAAGATGAATTTTTGTAGAGTTATTTTTTCAATATGTAATCTATTTTTTTGCAGTTAATTTGTCATCTCGCTATAACTTGCTGTTATCGCAATCAGCTTCTCTATAGGTTTATACAACCATTCTGCAGCTATGTTTGGGAATGCAAATTTCAGAACGTCATGGAAACATTCAATAATATTCAATAGGTGAATTTTTCTATGTTTCATTTTTGATGCATAATTGCAATTAAGCTCATGTGTTGACATGGATGGTAGGAAGGATTTAAATCACTACGTTGTGGAAACCTAGATCATAAACTATGTGAAAATACAGATTAACAAGTCTTTTTAAATTATTCAGATCGACAAATGTGCATTTGTAAAATGACCCAGTTTTGTAATTATGACGTGGACCATCATCTAGCATTCTCAAATGTGTGGATAGTGAAGTTCTCCTGAGGTAGGGTATACAAATGGAATCTACTGTATTTATACAATGTGTTTGTGAGAATACCGTAAATGTGTAGAGTTTGATTCTCATACTGATACTTGAGGTGGCTTCCGGCCTGTTCAGTGGTTAGCTTGCATCCACGTGCAGCATGATGATTGACATAACTGTAGTTTAAATGTCAATAGTGTAGAGATATACGCTAGACTCTTTGATATTCAATAACATTTGATCTATATATTGTTAATGGTGTGGATAGTACAAATGTGCGTTTTAGTGGTGTTTGTGTTGGTAGGTGCACTGTAACTTCTCCTGTGACTCATTGATAAAGGACACATTGACATACACATCTGGTTCAGATGGTTAAAGGTTCCTGGTAAATCTGAAAAATGCCCGCAAAACAAAATAAAACCTCTACTCTTAGTTCCCTAATTGTGTTCTATTTTAAAATCATTTCTACAGTCACAGATGTCCTATTTTTTTACTCTTGTCCTCCGAACATGACAGGTTATTTCTTAGTCTAGATCTGCTGAATTACTATATGAGCAATTTAAAACCGACTTGAATTGCCCCCAAATTGAGGAGTTATTGTCTCAAAGCAGGTGGCAGACTCACCTAGGCTGGAATGGCTAAAGGGCACATTGGGCAAATGCCCCATGGAATCTTATATGACAGCCACACTCTAAAGAGCATGGCTCATTTGTAAAATCTGATATGACTTTGAAGTTCTGTGACCCGCTCATTATAAATGGGTTGAGGTAGGTCATGGTCTCATCTATATCTGCCTTCCTTCTAGTGGTAGGGAAAAGCTGGTGACTGAAGCCTCATGTCTACCTCTTCCTGTTTTTCAGATCCCGGGTAAGGCAAAATTGGGGCAAGGATGCCACAAATGCAGCTAGGGTTAGTATTTAACCCCTTAAGGACACATGACATGTGTGACATGTCAGGATTCCCTTTTATTCCAGAAGTTTGGCCCTTAAGGGGTTAAATACTCTACCTAGCAACTCATGCCATTACTGACATATGTGGGAACGAAAGAGGATCTGGTTTCCTTTGCTATGAGGGGTGAGCAAGACTAGATATGGAACTAGAAATCTTATATTGTAAGGATAATGAGTCCTTAATTATTCTTCTAGATGGACATGTATCAGATCTACAGATGTTGGGTTGATAAGTAAAAAAAAATGTAATTGATGCACAATATATAATACTAGACAGACTGCAGCTGTTTGAAATTAGTTAATTTAAAATTATATACAATTATTAAAGAGACATTCCACTTCCCAAATTAATTAAATAAATATAAATCACTGTTTCGTTGATATACCCCAGTGAAAACAAAAATACATTTAAATGTGCATTGTCATTTGGATTTATCTAACAACAGCCGGTAAGAGCTGCAGTTCTCTTGTCTGAAGCCTCTGCAAGCCCTCCCCTTCTAACTCTACCCAGGCTTTCTGTGGCTGTCCAATCACAGACTTCCCAATGCAGCTCAATGAGAAGTCTTTGCAAGCCAGGTAGGAAAATAAAGAAAGAGTAATATAGTAAGATAGTAATAAATCTAAAATAGTTAAATTATCAGGTAAAATACAAGCGTTGGATGGGAAAGATAGACATGAAAGATGCATATTTAACCATTCAGATAGTGTATGACCACCAATATTACTTCCAAAATATAAAATAGTACTTTACTTATCTTCCCACAGGTCTATCTTCTCTACCCTTGTGTTTAACAAAGCTTATAACAGTAGTTACAGTATTCTTCAGTAGCAGAGGCATTGTAAGATTTACTTAGCAGAAATTCTCAAGTTGTCCAAAAATGTGGACATTCCCCAGAATCTCGTTCATTGGATGATTACATTTCTATCATAATTAGTTTCCTCATAAATTAGTAAACATAGTTTTAGATAACTTCCTGGATCACTTTGGGACTCAGATATAGAGATATTTAGTATTTCTGGCCCAAATGTAAAATCCATCTAAAAGGAAATCTGTGAAGCTTTAAACTACAGAGTGTTAGTATCCATTCAGACTATAATGCCAGGTTTGATTTATTATAGTGGTTTATAAACTGTAAAAATTAAACATTTTAGAAATGGTGTATCTTACTCTGACATATTTCTACACCACTATTAAGCAGAAGAAGAACTGATCTGATAGTTCCAGCATAATTAATCTTGGAATAGCAATTATCGATATGTCTTCAGATGTTATGACAAAACGTAATGCTAGCTAAGGATGTTCATGGGCAAAAAATTAGGTTCCGAAATTCGTGACTTTGGCAATTCAGGACTTGGACAATTCAGCACTTTGAATCAATAAATAGGTGCACAATATGGAGTCTACAAAATTTCAAGTGAAGCTCAAACACCTTAAGTGGTATCCCCTAAACCACCTCTACAAAATACAAAAAAAACATACATACATAAGGTGGAGCTTCTTGTACAAGTTGTTCAATATGTATCTGTAATAATATAAATACAAAACACAAATAGTGCAATATTGTAGTAATAGAAATTATCTATAAAGAGACGTATATAATGTCACTCACAAGTCAGGAGTCATAAACCACATATGACTCGGATGGTAAGCGCTTGTGGACACTTTAAGGATGTCCAATCCTTTCTTGTGGTGACTTTGCTGGAAACCTGGTTCCTTTTGCTTTTTGAAGTGGTGATGGTTATTCAATATTCCCAGTATTTGGTATGTGTATATAGGATGCCACAGCAAAGTTTTCAAAAACAATTTGCTTTTATTGGTGATCCACAATAAATATACACTAAAAATGCAATGTTAAAAAACTTAATGCAAGTAAAATAAATATAAATACCGGATACAAATGTCTCTGGATGACTTCATTTGGACTATTTAGTCATCCAGAGACATTTGTATCCGGTATTTATATTTATTTTACTTGCATTAAGTTTTTTAACATTGCATTTTTAGTGTATATTTATTGTGGATCACCAATAAAAGCAAATTGTTTTTGAAAACTTTGCTGTGGCATCCTATATACACATACCAAATACTGGGAATATTGAATAACCATCACCACTTCAAAAAGCAAAAGGAACCAGGTTTCCAGCAAAGTCACCACAAGAAAGGATTGGACATCCTTAAAGTGTCCACAAGCGCTTACCATCCGAGTCATATGTGGTTTATGACTCCTGACTTGTGAGTGACATTATATACGTCTCTTTATAGATCATTTCTATTACTACAATTCAGCACTTTGGTTCGGTTCAGGACTTTGGAAATTCAGAAATTCGGCACTTCGGGACTTTGGTACTTCGGGACTTGGGCAATTCCCTAAGCCTAACCTTACCCCTAACCCTACCCCTAATGCTAACCCTACCTCTTATCCTAACCCTACCCCTAACCTAACTCCTAACCCCAACCCTACCTCTAATCCTACCCCTAACCCTATCCCTACCCCTAATCCATCTAGCATCCGAATGCCCAAATTGCCGAAATTTGTCTGAATTTAAATTCAGACCAAAACATATTGCCCACATCTACTGCTAGCAGACACAGTTGTGGAGCTCATTGAGTCTACAGAAATTTGGTAAATACTACAGGGTGGGCTTTTCAACCAGAGGGACTGATTTCAAGGAACTTTGGTCTATTGAAGGAGTTTCTAAATTTATATCCTGACAAGAGTTTACTTGCAAGAGCTGTAGCATCTAGGACCAGACAATCTAAAAGGAATACCTGGAAATTATGGGCTAACTGGTGATTTGAAGTGGAATTTGGATCAATTATCAGCACATGTGAACTTGTTTAATCGATTGTATCTATTTTCTTCAAAGAGGCAAAAGTTTATGGAACATTGTATCTCTGTAGGTCTGCTCATTCTTCATGATGACATTCCATTGATATATCATATGCTGTCATATGCTTATAGGGATTGGAATTACGAATTTGGTTCTAAATGTCTTGAAAGATTGGCCAAAGAATTGTATTTTTTTTTCTATAACGTTCATGATATTATTCAGTATGTCAAAATATTGTTTTCACTTCCAATTCTTAGTTCACTTTTAGTGTGAAGATATGCTTTTAGTGATATTCACCTTCTCTGTTCTGTATAAAGAATCTTTGGGGAACTCCTTGACCTTGTGTTCTGCTGTAGTTACAAGAAGTCTTCCGAACTTCAGTTTGACTGAATTGCTTTGTGCAAAAAAAGAAAACTTAGTTTGGCAAGTCTGAAAGTAATCTATGTGGCGGTCAGCTCATCTGAACATTGTCAGAGTATAAATATGCAGGAAAACAATTTGGATGAACCAAAAAGGCACGGGAATGGTCAAATAATTGTACTACAAAATGCACAGGTTATATATATATATATATATATATATATATATATATATATATATATATTATTTTTTTTTCTAGAACACTGGGCATTTTAGGGCTATTTGATTAAAATATCAATTGATAAAAACAAGAAATTAAAATGGTTCAGGTGGCACCTGTATTTCAGTATGTTCTACTGGTGTCCCTGGAACATCTGGTGGAATCTGTATAGTGCATGTAAGTACCACATTATCTTAATCAAAGGACCCCTTCACCACCACCACCTTCTTGGTGTAAATGACAGTTAGCATTTTGTAGGGACATGAGAGGGGATGACAGATAAACTGCTGTGAACATGTCTTGCTGCTGGGAAGAGCTGCATTACTTCTCCATTACTATGTACATCTACTAGAGGGAAGTTTGTCTTTTCTGTTTTGTAATTGCCATTTTGTAGTGCAACGTAAATATAAACATGAACATAAACACATACAAATGGATCTCCCGAGAATCCAAAAAGTTGTGTAATGATTTTACCATCGTAAATTTATCTGTAACAAAGGGTGGTAATTATAGACAGATAATTTATATCAAGTTTTATAAACTATTAAAGCAATACTATCATATCAATGAAATATTGTTGTTTTCCAACTTCTGTAATATTTCCTTTAAGACTTATAAACACATTTTGTATACAAAAAAAACTATGATGTTATTCAGTTTAGCTGTGCTTATCACAGATTCAGTGTGGTTAGAGTTCTGGCTCTTTTTGACCATACGCTAGAACAATGTTTCATCATACCATGCTGCCTCACTTTAATCCTATAAAACCTGGGGCTAGTAAAAATAATAAACTCAGGAGCGATATATTGTATATAGAAATGTGCAAACAAAGACCATAAACATAAAAGTTTTACATATGAACAGACAGTATAAATAATATATATATTATGCAACATTTTACAACTACTCTATTATACACCATATTTAATTACCTAATAAAATGCCCTTTTCAGAATAGATTCCCCTTAAACAGGCATCCTCCTTTGTTTAAAAAAAAAAAAAAAAAGTAAGCAAAACAACTGTTTATATGTGAAATAAATAACGAAATACAAAATTTAAACAATAGGCAGCAATCCACACTTAGCGACTGGTATAACGATCAACAAGAAGTATACAGATAAGAGGCTGCACAGAAAGATAAAAGAAACAATACATCTATTTATAACAAATGAAATTAACAGCACTAAATAAAAGGAAATCAAATCTGTATGTATATAAGTATATAAAGGTAGTGATGCTTAAACAGTAACAAAAGCACAATACTAGATGACAACAAAACATACACAGAAAGTGTAAAAAGTAACAATCTGCTCAGCAACATAAAAAGCACATTTGATACAGTATTACTGTACTATTTACTCTATAATAAGCATGTCAACTGAATATATTTGTGGCCCTGCAAAGATATTTATTACTAATAGGGCAGTGTAGGGGCAGTCCACCCTGGGTTCCATGCACTAGGGGGGTACTCAGTGTTGTGATGGTCATGACTGGGCAGTAGAGGACCTGGAGGCACATAGATGCACACAACACATTACACAGGGTGCGGACGGCATTGGTGGTATGCCAGAGGCCGGACTCTGGCTGCCGCAATGTGGATACTGGCTGCTGCGATGTGAGTGGAGCCTGCTTGTTGGCTAATATATATATATATTTAAATGGGGCAAGGGTTTAGTGGAGGGGCTGCTGGGGTTTTGTGTGAAGGGTCAAGGGTTTAGTAGAAGGGGGGCTAGGGTTTAGTAGAAGGAGGGTTAGGGTTTAGTAGAAGGGGGCTTGGCTTTAGTAGCTGGGGGTACTGGGGTTTAGTAGAAGCGGGGCTGGGGTTTTGTAGAGGGTGGGGCTGGCGCTGTAGTCTAGGCCAGGCATAGGCAACCTTTGGCACTCCAGATATTTTGGACTACACCTCCCATGATGCTTTGCCAGAAATATGGGTACAAAAGCATTATGGGGGATGTAGTCCTCAACATCTGGAGTGCCGAAGGTTGCCTATCCCTGGTCTAGGCGGTGTTGATGTTTAGTAGATGGGGGTACTGGGGGATTTTAATATTGTACTTTGCAAAATACACCTATGTTTCTATGAAAATTTAAGTTTTTGTTTTTTTGCAGTCCACATACAATTAAACCTTGTTTATTTGACCCGTGTTAACTTTTGAGTTTGACATGCTTGCTCTACAATGTACTATACACTTATACAAATACAGATTTCATTTAGTTGTATTTAGTGCTATTAATTTTATTTGTTATAAATACATTTATTGTTTATTATATCTTTGTGCATTTATTTGTTTACTTTTGTAAACAAAAAAAGGCAAAAAAAAAAAAGCCTTTAAATTCACTGTACTCTAGTGCAGGGACTCAGTTTGTAGCTGCTCCGAGTCTTCCAAGACAATCCTGGCAGATGATCTTGATCCAATCCGATACTTCTCAAAGAGAAGCATTGGGAATCTATGATGTGTGCGTAGCAATTGTCATGCATGACCAATAGAAAATCATTGAATCCGGGGGGCGGAGTCTGACCAGCATCCTGATCACACGCATGGCTGCAGAGCTCCTGCAGCTAAATCCTGAAAACTGCCCTAAAACTAGGCAAAAACTACACACACCATCATAAGAATACCCTGCCTGAGCTCGGTGTGCCCCACTGAACACAAGGATACCCGTCTTGTGAAAATCGGTGCACAAAATCCACGGATGCAGAAACGAGGCCTACAGGCGTGGGAACAGGGGAGAGGCGGCCGATCTCCCCGTCCTCTCGTCGACAACACCGGTGGAATGATGCTCCCCCCCCCCCTGGATCGGTGGGGGTTATCCCGATCCATGCCTGGTCGCCCAGGAAACAAGCGACGAACCCGCACAGCAAGCCTGCAACGCCAACACCCAAGGCAACATGGAACTGCTCGGGCCCAAACAAAATGGCGACACGGTCGCGGCAAGCCACAAGCCACGCACCAATCAAACCTCCTAGGCGAACACAGGAGTTTTATGAGCGTATTTGCTCTACACTCTGGACTCGGCTTCATGCCCAGAGGAGACTCTTCCAGGTGGCAATTAAAGCGGTGGTGGCCTGGATTCGCCCGGCACTCAGGCGCCGTCTGGGCAGATGTCCCTCCCGTACCTCCAAGGAGCCTCCCCGCCGGGGACCGGCGCGGCGAGAAACAACAACAGGTACCCTGGGCACCAGCACTTACGCCCCTTTGCCACAAGGGAGGTCACATCAACATGCCCCACCTGCCCGCACCTCAGCAACCCCAACCACCCCCCTCAAACAAGGCGCTACTTCACCCTTGCCAGCCCACAATACCAGCAGAGTCGCTGATCGGGAGACGGAGAGACGGGCTACCAATGTGCGATGCGGGTGGAAAGCCCCTCCGCAGCCTACTGCGGTGAAAATTCTGCAAGACCCACAGCAGGGAGACCGCCGCAGCCTGAAGGAAGGCATAGGATGAAGGGACTTTGCACCGACCGAGACACGCAACTGAGACTACTCAGTTTGAAGGGCGACATACCACCCAAGATCCCAAACCACAGTGAAAATACCACAACTCTGAATAAGTCTCTGTTGTTTAGCCTAGCCTGTACCAGTTACTTTACCTATCACGTAGATAGTGAGCCAGTCCCTGCTTAAGGCATACCTCTTGAAGCAATTGTCTCACTGTGGCAACCAGCGATGTATTTTTAGCGTTTATATTGTTGTCCCCCTCCTATAATGTTATAACCCTCTAATTTTAACGCTATAAGCCTGTTATTTAACTCCACTGAACAAAACTATTTTTATTAAGCGATGCAAACATATTACTCATACTATGCATATATTGGACGTATACGCTAAGGTTAGCATGACAACCATTTAGTCCAAACTTAGACTAGTGCTCTGTATGACCATCTCGCTGACAAACTTAGGTTATGCTTAAGTGTATAGCTTTGCTTGTATATTTAATTCACTTAACCCAATCGAGAACCTACGCTACTGAAATATTGCTATATAAAAAAAAAAAGTGCCTGACTAGCAAATGCCATGACTTGTATTATCAATGTTTACTAACTGTCCCTGATGTCGCTGTTGTGGCGCACCAAGGCTACTTGTTAACTTTGTGCACAAATAAAATAAAGAATTAAAATTTGGGATCTAAAAAAAAAAAAAAAAAAAAAAAAAAAAGAAAATCATTGAATCCAATGCTTCTCTGTGAAATTGGCAACTGTTACATAAAAAAATAAAAAATATTCAAGATAGATCATAGATAATAGATAATGCTAAAGGAAAACAATGGCCGACTTTCAGTTTAGATACATTACTATATCCTGTTGAATGCCAATGATTATGATGGGACCACAGTCAAGGTAAAGGACCAGCCTCATTACAGTAAATGTTCATTAAAATACCACACTGTCTCTGGTTTTGTATAGAGACAGGAAATAACATTGGGTACAAAAAGCTAGCTCAGTGTACTGAAACATCGCAAAAGATTTATAAAAACGTAGCTATTGAAAAAGGGTGCAAAGCACTAAATGGAAGGCAATTGCCATAGAAACCTTTGCAAACCAACAGGAAAATTCTATTGGCGACTCCCCCCCTTTTACAGCTTTGGGATACGTTTTCAGAGCTCAAAAATGTGTTACAAATCTCTCCCAATGTTTCAATCCAATGCCTGATAAATAAGATTAAAGAAAGATAGTAAGCTGGAAATAAACCAAATGTTTAAATTGACACAATAGTCACCAGGACAACTACTGCGCCGGCAGACCCATGCAGTACTGGACGTAAGATGCGTTTTTAACTTATTTAAGAAGGGTAACCCATTTTCAAGCGTTAACCCATTTTCAAATGGTTTAGGATTTAAGTGGATTCAATTTCCCCCAGATGTGGGTCCACGCTCCTCACCTCTACTGCTCGTAAGTGCGTAAGCATTTGCTCGAGTAGCAGGGATAGGCTGAGAGTGTCAGCTAACATTGGCCGTCCAGAGCGAGTAATACGGGTGACATGTACATACGTTTCTAAAGAATTACTTGCTATGGGTCACTAGTGACCAGCGAAATGCGGAAACACTTGAGCAGCGGTGACAGGCTTAGAGTGTGGCACTGTGGAATCCTGGGCACCACGTGAAGTGGCTTTTATTTTTATTCCAGGAATGTTCCTTTAAGGGTTAAAAAGAAAATTAAAGAAATGTTCACTAGTGTGAGAGAAGAATTCTATGTAAAACACTCAATATATTAAAAAAAATTATTTATTAGTTCAAATAGAAAAAAGGTATTCTAATATTAATTCTACATCCACTTTTACAAATGGTAAAAAGGAATTATAATGATCTGGCAAGCAAATGAAAAACAAAATACAGAAAAATGGAGACATTTTATCCTTCATCCCATGTAGCTAAAATGTTGTAATTTGATTGTTATATCATCACAATTCACTGTTTCGTGAATTATCCCCCAAACTGCAATGCCATGTGATACAACACAACAGTGTCTGGCTTCTGATGAGATTATCGAATCAGCAATAAATGGCATTACCAGGGGTTCTTTTCATTATCATGGCACTTCCGGGGCAAAATCCTTGTGCAGACACAGGAGTCAGAGGGGGTAGCACTCATCCTAATATATATACATCATGCTGGGAACCATAAACACAAAAACACACAGACATACATGTGTATACATAAACACATATACAAATATATATTTTTTTCATAGCATTAATGCTATCCATTATAAAGATACAATATTGTCCCCTTAAATATAAAACCATCTGACTTACCTTCTTTTTCTGTGTAGGGTCTTTGTCTGATGCATTGGAGGGCTTCCGACGCAACATTTTGTAAAATATTCTTAAATGTTTAATACAAAGGATACATGTAGAAGCCGTTAACTGGAATGAAGTTTCTGCTTAATGTTCAAAGAAACATCTGAAATCTTACAGGAAGTCAAGTCATGTGACCACCCATAAGTGCAATACTTGCTCAGAGCATTGCATGTAGCTGTTCGCAATGAGCTGAGACCTGTGAATGAGGAAGGAAACCACAGCACCAATGACAAAACTCGACTCCCCAGAGAACTTGTTGCAATTGCTGAGCAGACCCGAGACTTGCTGCAGACATGGGTGGCATTTGGGGTTTAGTGTGGAACCCAAGGTGCCAACTTAATATGGGCCATATGTTAGTCCCTCTCTCCACCCCGAGAAAGCAGCAGTCCACAATACATGTTTAGAGCATATAGTTTAGAATTTTTGATATTGTTATAATATTGAGCTGTATTTTGACATATGCACACCTTTCTGTTAGAGTTTCATTTTGTTTAGAATTTGATTTAGGCTCAAGCCTAATGTTTTTCTGGAACCTACATCCCCTAGCTGTCCAAGTATCTTAAAAAAACACTAGAGGACCCTGCAGTCTCACCACTCAATTCTCTTCCATTTATTAATAAAATCACTTTTAGTTCTGTTTATGCAGCCCTAGCAACACCTCTCCGTGCTGTCACACAGCCAACATTTAAAAATATAATCATTTTAACCATTGCTAACTTACATCAGAAGTTTTAAATCCTGTTCATAATCACACACAGGAGGAATCACACACAGGAGGCAATAGAGCAGAAGATAAAAAAAAAATATCAAATTTAAACAGAATATAGGATGTAAAGTAAGTATAAACATTAGATGACTTTACATGAAGTGTTTAGGAAGACTGTGCAAATCACATACAGGGAGGTGTGACTAGGGCTGCATAAACAAAGTGATTTAAGTCCAAAATAGCAAAATTGTACAATGAGAGTGCAGGATCATATACGCAAAAACTGCTTCATTAAGCTAAAGTTGTTTTGGTGCCTATAGTGTCCTTTTTACAAAAATTACCCAGCACATATGTATTTTAGAAATCTCATGCAAGCAAAAACTGAAACATTGTAATTAAACATATAAGCCTTAAATTAACTATATAAGTAAGGCACTAAAGATCTGATGCACTGCCTAAAATTGCCAGCAATGTTTCAATATTGGTAGGAAGCTTCTGTTTACTTGATTTTTACAGTGTCAGGGTTAATTAAGTGTAAGAAACCATGTGGCAGATAACAGACACCTACTGTTTGAGAATATAAAATGGCTAGAAGGGATGTGCATGGGCAAAAAATTTGGTTCGGGTAAGTAAAAAAATGAAAAAATGTTTCTACTTCTGCAATTCGGACCAATGGCATTCAGTTCAGTTTAGCATTTTGGCAATTCGGCAATTCAGAACTTCGGAAATTCGGAACTTCGGTAATTCGGACCCTAACCCTACCCGCTAACCCCTAAATCCTAACCCATAAGACTAACCCTTTACCCTAACCCTACCTCTAACCCTAACCCACTTCTGAACTTCTGCAATTCGGAACGTTGGAAATTCGGAACTTCGGCAATTCGGAACTTCGGCAATTCGGTTCGGTTCAGCACTTCAGAAATTAGGCAATTCAGAAATTCAGCAATTTGAACTTCGGACATTTGTAAGTATCCGAATGTCTGAATTGCACAAAATTTGTTAGAATTTACATTCGGAACGAAACGAATTGCACATGTCTAATGGCTAGTATCTCGTTCTATACATCAGGTTAGTAGGAAGCACTGGGGACTCCATTCTATACATGTACTTGGTTCAGTCTACCAGGATCATCCAACTTAACTCCAATAATGCATCTCCTTAAAATCTTTGCCTCTAAATTGCCACAAATTAGCTGAATTTCCTCCAATCCATGGAGCTTTAAATACTACCAAGTGTGTATATTTCATTGCAGTATATTGTATATTTTAATATAACCAATGTGTTTTAAAAGTTGGCACAGCCGAGCGAGCTGGACGTGGCTAGCAGCCGAGCGAGCTGGACGTGTCCGGATAGAGCTCCGCTGCAGCCACGGTGCCAACAGCTTACAAAAGCCGAAATTCGACGAAACTTGCTGAAAACTTGAAGTGCTTGAGTGGGGGAACCGAGATGGATAAAAAGGCCCCGAGGAAGCAAACGAAAAAACCGTCGGAGGCGGTCACATCGGTCCCTGAAATGTTCGCGGCCACCCGTGCAGCACGAATGAGCACCCAAGATGGCGGACGGGAGGGCCTGGGGACGCCGCGCACTCCCTCGAGCCCGGGAAGCAGTGCCACCGCTGGGGCTTCCGTCGCAGACATAAGTCAGGTACTAGCCAAATTGTCAGAGGTGCGCACTTACCTGGCCACTGAAATCGCTCGGAACTCTGCTGAGGTGAAGGCCGAGATCCAGGCCCTGGCCCTGAAAGCCGGATGGAGACCACTGTCTTGGCTCAGAACGACTCTGCTGCCCGGATTAACGCGATGACAACCCAATTGCTAACGGCTGAGGCAGCGATCGAAGACCTCGGTAACAGGTCTCGGCGGAACAATATTCGCCTGCGTGGCCTCCCGGAACAGGAGGGAGAAGGATCCCTCATAGAAGTTGTTCTGGAAATTTTTAAGCCACTTCTTCCTGGGGTGCCAGACCATCTGTGGCACATTGAACTGGCACACCGGGCGCTGCGGGCCAGAAGGGCAGCTGATAGAAGGCCGAGGGACGTCATAATAAAGTTCCTGTCTTTCCAGACAAAGGAGGCCCTGATGAAACGGGTCAGGGAAGGCCCCATTGTGTATAGGGGATCTGACCTGTCCCTGTACCAAGATTTAACCCCGACTACCCTGCGGAAGAGACGGGATTGGCGCCCTATTACCGAACTCCTCCAACAGGCATCAGTTAAGTACGCCTGGGGTCACCCTTTTCGGTTGCTGGCCTTCAAAGATGGCCGCACCAAAATTTTATTTGCAGATGGCGACCCGGCGGGCTTCCTGAAAGAGCTGGGGATCCGACCTCCGGAGGGCTTCGCGGTACCGGGAGCGGCGGCGGAGGTCCTTCAGGCCCTCCCTAGAGAATGGTATACGGCTGGCGAGTGAGGACGGCCTTCTCTGCGCGGTTGTTGGTCGGCTACCGGAGGCTCCAGGTGGTGAGATTTTCTGGGTGGGTCCCTGTTGTTTGGGTCGGCGGGCTGCGGGGGTCATTTATCGCTCCCTTCATTTTTTCATTTTTGCTTTTGGGTCTGGCCCGGGTCTATTATATTTGAAATGGGGCCCCCCGAGATTGGCGGAATTGGCCTTTTTCACGGCCTCGGGAGGGCAATCTACCCTTGGGGCGGGCTAGGGTTTTTGCTATTATTGCTATTTTTATTATTGTTGTCATTATCCCTAAGTTTGGGCTGCTAGTTCACGCCAGTCTCTCCCTATGGGCCCACTGTTTTTAGCCTAGAACCTGTCTGCTCCTGCGCCCCGGGGATGGGAGAGGCCTGTGGCATGTCGTTGGGGGGTTGTGCCTCACCAACTTTGCGGGACTCTTATGACAGCAAGCGATAATGAACTTTGTGTTTTTTCACTATGTTTTTCATTCGTTTTTCACATGTACCCGAGTTGGAATGTTAATGCACATGTCTTTTGCTGTCCGGGCCTGGGGGCCTTGGAACAGATCTGGGGGGTGGGTTAGGGGTTTTTGGGTGTGGTAGGGGCGTTTGACGTGTAATATGATATGTTGATACACGGTTGCATCGTCTTCTCTGGGCATGCCCTGAACTGTCCCTTGACCTAGGCCTGGATCATTTCGATCACGTACTGCTTTTGGCTCAATCATGGGGGGTTGTTTCCCCCTCTGGGACGGTGGGAGGTTACGATGGTCCCCCTTCCCCCCCTATTCCCTATACGACGGAATTTACCTGCTGGACCCCTTCCTTCTTAGTTTAACTCCTAGAAATTACGTTATCTATATGCTTATGTCGATCTCTGTTATCTCGCGCTCCGAGGGGCGGGCGGGTGTTACTATCCTCGTGGCCGCTTCTCGGGGCGTGTAGAATGTGTAGGATGTGTGGCCTTGGGCTGGGTGGTCCCGTCTGGGGGGGAGAGGTACCCTTTTCCCGAGGGGTTTCCCCCGGCCCTTGGGGGCCTTTGGCTAATTTGGATATCTCCCTGGTATATGTTTTCCCCCCTACACCCGCTTGCCGGTCTTGGGGGGGTGGGCCCTTGCGGGGGGGGGGGGGGCAGGGGGGGGCTTCGGGATTCTGTCAGCCGTGGCCGACGGGGTGGGAAGGCTATCTCCCCCTCACCCGACCTTAAGGTCCGGACTGTTCTTGATGGCGTAGTAATGCACGTCGTCTTTCTAGTAGAATTTTAGAATGGCACCCTAGGGGTGCTCTATTTTTGTTGGTCTATGTTTTGGCTACTCTGGAGCCTTCTGTGGGCTCTGGTGGAGCTTCAACATATTCCCCTAATATCCCTGGCTATAGGTAAGACCAGGAGTTTGTTCTCATTGTTATTTATTTTACTCTTTATTCTTCTTATTTTTTCTACCTCTCTTTCTCTTTCTCCCTCCCCCTCCTCTCCTATCCCCCTCCCCTCTACCTTCCTGAGACTCCCCGTGGGAGGGGATGCAGATATACATTATGGTACCTCGATGCGCGGCTTCGGCCAGTGGGACCCGGGTGGATTTTTGTCAATGATATATTATTTATTACCCCTTAAGTTTCGGACTCGGACAACTGCGGTCGGGAGGTTGGGCCACCCCCTTAATAAACTACAATGTCTTTGAACTTATTGACCTTAAATGTTAAGGGCCTTAACGCTCCGAGCAAACGCCACCTTATGTTTAGGGATCTCAAACGTAAGAACCCGGATATAGCATTCCTGCAGGAGACACATATACCGGCCGCAGCAAAATTTGCGCTTAGGGATCATACTTTTCGGTCCGTACACGAAGCAAGGGCTCTAAATAAGCGGAATGGGGTAGCGGTGCTGATACACCACAGGTGCCCGTTACGGGTGGGTACTGTTACGGCCGACCCGGGTGGGCGCTTTATATTAGTTTCAGGCTGTCTATACTCTCATACAAATCACCTCTTAAATATTTATGCCCCCAACGACCCCTCTGTAGATTTCTGGGACAGTATGACCCAGATGGTGAACGGCCTACCTCCCGGCATGGTGGTGGTGGGGGGAGACCTTAACGCCACGCCGTGCCCGGCAGTGGACAGAGGACATTGTAGAGGACTCCCGCGGTCACACGGGAGGGGCAGACAAGATAAGTTGCTTCGTTCCTTTCTACACCGTACTGGTCTCATAGATATCTGGAGAGCACACCACCCTGATAGACGGGATTACACTTTCTATTCCGCGCCCCACGATACCTGCTCTAGAATAGACTTGTTCTTAGTTAACTCTTGCTCCGTACCTAGAGTCTCGGGCAATGCGATCGGCTCCATCACATGGTCGGACCACGCAGAGGTCACGCTGACTCTGGATAGGTTGTGTGTGGCCTCTCCGTGGTCCTGGAAATTAAACACTTCCCTACTGCATGATCCGGCCGTAGTCGAGACGGTTCGTCGAGAATTGCTAGAATATTTTGCACGTAACACGGAGGCTGGAGTTCGACCAGCCACAGTGTGGGCCGCACATAAAGCAGTGATCAGGGGCGTATTGATTCGCGAAGCCTCCCTGAAGAAAAAGCGTAAAACACAACTTTTATCATCCTTACTAGAGGCTTTGGGGAAGGCAGAAGAAAAACATAAAACGGCGCCATCTGCTGACAACCTGTCGGGCGTACGTAACCTTCGATCCTCGATTCGCGACGCACTTATAGACGATACCGCTAGGGCCATGACATGGTCCAAGAGGACCTTTTACGAGAAGTCCAATAAAATGGACACGTTATTGGCCAGATCTCTCCGCCCTAGACAGGGACATTCGCATATCACTAGGATTAAAGATGCTTCGGGCAAGGTTTGCACGGACCCTAATGAGATCGCTCGGGTTTTTACGGAGTACTTTACTAATCTCTAAAACCACTCTAATGGGACCGCCTCTGACCTACAACATGAAGTGGAAGATATCCATGCCTTTCTGGCACGCCTATCCCTCCCGGTGCTGCAGGGTGCTGAGTCAGCCGCCCTTGGAACACGCATCTCTGCTGAGGAGATAGCGGATGCTATCTCCATGTTAAAAGGCAATAAAGCTCCAGGTCCGGATGGATTTGAGGGTGGTTACTACAAGACTTTCCGTGAGGAACTTATTCCCCACATGGAGTCGTGGTTTAATGATCTAATGGAAGGAGGCATTGCGGATATAGTACTCCTGCCAAAACCGGGGAAAGATGATCTTATCCCGGGTAACTTCCGTCCGATCTCGTTGATCAACCACGATTCAAAGATCTTGGCGAAAATTTTAGCTACTAGGCTGAACCCCCTACTTTCTCGATTAATACATCCGGACCAAGTGGGTTTCGTCCCCGGACGGCAACTCTTCGAGAATACTAGGCGGAACATCAACCTCATCTGGAGGCAAACGACTAGGAAAATCCCGACGCTGTTATTGTCCCTCGACGCAGAGAAGGCCTTCGATAGGGTTAAGTGGCCCTATCTCTTCGAGGTCCTTCGACATTTCGGCTTGCCGGACACTTTCGTCACCATGATTAGAGCAATATATACGGATGTTAAGGCACGGGTTCGGATATCGGGGACGACGCTGACACCCTTGAACCTGGGGAACGGCACTAGGCAGGGATGCCCTTTGTCCCCCTTGCTGTTTATCCTCTCCTTGGAGCCCCTTATGCAGGAGATACGTAGCAACCCAGAGGTTCACAGGGTTTCGATCAGGGGCCAGCGTTACGTAGTATCGGGTTTTGCCAATGACATATTGCTGACCCTGACTGATCCGATTGGCTCTATGGGGGCGCTGGCGGGAATCTTGGATACTTACGGCGGGATAGCCGGATACAAGATGAACTTGCCTAAGTCGAGCGCACTCCCTCTCTGTATGACCGAGGTGGATGTCATCTCTATCGGTGATACCTACCGGATTAGTATAGCGAGGGACCAGATCAAGTACCTGGGGGTAAGGTTAACGGCGGACCCGGCACGTCTATGCGCGCAAAATTTTGCGCCTTTGATGCGTGCCTTGATCGCCGATATGGAGAAATGGATAGACAAGCCAATTTCTTGGATTGGTAGAATCCATTCGGTGAAAATGAACGTGCTACCCAGAATTTTGTTTTTGTTCCAGGCCCTCCTGGTCAAGCTGACTAAATCAGACCTAGGCGGGCTTCAGCAGGCAATAGGAAAATTTATCTGGCAAAATAAGAGGCCAAGAGTCTCCCGAAACATTCTTTATAGGGCTAAGACGAAGGGGGGCCTGGGGCTCCCGAATCTACATTTTTATTATCTGGCTGCACAGCTGTCACAAGTGGCTATGTGGCATTCCCCTCCCGAGGAAAGGCGGTGGGTAGACTTGGAGTCGTCTCTCATGGGACCCGACTTACCTCAATTTTTGATGTGGGTCCCTAGGGAACACCGGCCCTTAACCCACATCGAATGTCCCGCTATTGCAAATTCCCTGAGAATTTGGGATACTACCTCGACTAAATACGGTTTGTCACCTAAGCTTTCACCCTTAGCCCCTTTTTTGAGAAACACGGCCTTCACTCTGGGTCTAGAGGCTAAGGATTTTGGGGGCATTAAATGTACAGGGCTACAGCGTATTTGCCAGCTGTATGAAGATGGCTCCCTTGTATCGTTTGAGGAATTGAAAAGCAGGGCTGCGCTGCGCCCTGCAGACTTTTTTCGCTATCTCCGGGTTCGGGATTTTGCCCAGACCCCTTCGATTAAGATGTGTGCCCTGACACCGCTCACCTTCTTTGAAAAAATTTGCCTCAAGGAACGGTTCCCTAAGGGTCTTATCTCCTTGCTATACACTCACTTAAGTACGAGTACGAAGGAATGGGGGGACCTCACTTATATATCTCAGTGGGAAGCAGATTTGGGAGAAGAACTGGAAGGTATAGATTGGCAGGAGATTTGGGAAGCTGCGGCCACCTCATCTATATGTGTCTCCATGCAGGAACAGGCATACAAAACTATCTTCCGGTGGTACACCACTCCGGTGAAGCTTTACAAGATGCATAAATCTGGCCCAGGACGGAACAATCGTTATTACATAAGGTGAACCTGGCAGCCAGGAGAGCACTCGCCCAAGTGTGGCTACATAGTGAGGCTCCCTCACTTGACGCTGTAATACAGAAGATCAAAGATGCTTTCCTCATGGACAAGCTAACGGCGCGGGTAAAAGGCACCCTCAAAAAGTTCGACAGGGTTTGGGCCCCGTGGGTAGGTAGCGGGATAGGCGATTAAACGACCGGATGGCCCGGAAATCTTTCCTGAGCTCCCGCCTTGGACCCAGAACCATTAGCCCAATCTCTCGCCTCGAGATGATGTCCTGCGAAGGACGTTTAATGTCACTGGCCTCAAGCCACCTGGAGTGATCCCGGCCTCCGACTTATGCTTTGAGCTCCCAAGCCTTTGTTGTCTCCCATTGCTGTATAGTGCCTAGCCCACAGAGAAGATCCATAGTTATTGTTGGCCAGCAGTATGTTGCACACTCCCCTCCCCTCCCTTTACCTCTACCTTACCCTCCCCTTTACTCCCCCTCTCTATGGTCGTTCTTCTTTCTTTCTTCCTTAATCTATCCCTTTTTTCCCTTTCTACGATCATCTCCATTCATGTCACGTGTCTTTTACTGAGCTTCTTCTATAGTCATACATGCACGACTTCCGCATTGGGAACCAGCATAGCACTTTCAATGAGATCGGTTTGTTACACCATTCTGATGTTGCAGGGTCGGCTTGTCCACCCTCGCAGGGAGTTGAGTACGTTGGGCTGTGGACAGGCGGGCTAATTAATATGTACATACACCCTACGTCTCAAAGAGTTCGTGTGCTATGTTAGTTCGAAAGCTATATGGGAAATGATTGTTTTTATATTATTAAAAAAACTTAAAATCCAAGGCGTGACACCATGATTATCTACTGCCTGCTGGACTATGGCTTAAAGACTGCCATTCATGGAGATACCGTCAAGATGGACAACTCAGTGATTTAACTGCATTCTCTATAAACAAGTTACTGTTTTTGACGTCCTTACCTGCGATGTTCTAAGCCATAATTTACTGTTAACTACGGTTGCTTTCTAATTACATGTGGTGTCTTGTCTTTTATAAATAAAGAATTAAAAAAAAAAAAAGTTGGCACAGGGCTTATTTTGTAGCAGTTGTTTTTTTTTTTCGTTTTTTTTACAGTCTACAGAAGTCTGCCTGCAACTTGACGTCTTCATAACAAACCAATTTCTCTAACAAGCTGGTAGCTAAAGCTTGCGTCAGGTCAAAGGGTGCTCTGAGGGGGCATCAAATATCAAAGCAATGAACTTGGTGAACCATTCCTTATAAACTTCTGTTACTAGTTCATAGTGGTTGTCTATCAATAGAAACCCGAAATGAGACATAGTAGCCACAAACAAATTTTATTTAAAAAAACTCCAGATTCTACTGAAAACAACCACATATGAGCATGACGTTGCATTTAGAGGAAAACTGTCAACATTTGTAATTACTGTTAAAAAATAAATAATACATTTAGTAAGGTGAACGTGAGTGTTATAGTGTTATATAAATATCTCTTTTCAGTATATCTCCAGGCTTATACTTGTTAAGTGGTAACTGTCAGTCTACCATCTTTCTCATTAGTGGAAGCATTGTCAAATGTCCCAACGCCATGTGTAATTTGAGTTTCTGAAAAACTTTTAAAGTGTGTAATTTTTTTTATGCTCAATACTTGCACTTAACATAAAATGCATAAATTTGCAGTCGCTCTCAGTTACCAGCATGATCTTGCATTGGGTAAGTGGAGCTTCCCAACAAAAATAACTTATACAACACAACATGACAGCTCAAACTGAGTCATTGACGCCCTGTAAAATGCATGTGTTACAAAATAATAAACAAGGAGTCTAGAACACATGAAGTGTGATAATACATGGGTTTTTTTTTTACTTTCAAAAATGATTTAGAAAATATTGACCGTTTTCTTAACAGAACATGTAAGAATACCAACATTAAGCTTCTTGTAAAGCTCAGAAGTGAAAATATGTATATCTTACACAGCTTTTAGAATGCTACATAAGGATTATTCCAAATATATATTTTAGGATTGCTATCTAAATTGTACTTTAGAGAAATTTGTTTGAACGTAGCCCTTATAGCTCCAATGCATGTTTTCTCCGTATTAGATAGACATCAGCCGATATGTTGATATTTGAAAATAAACAAATAAACACCATCACTTTATTTGGGACATTTCCAACAAAGCATCATGGGTTTACATGGTACTTGGTGAAGTTTACATTTCCCACGCACTTCTTCCAGTAAGTGAATCATATAAAAATGTGTGAAAGCATCGATTTTCATGGCAGACTAAAAAACATTTTGGTCAACCTTGTGTTCTTCAAGATAGTCTTGCATGTTTCTCAAGCTTTTTTGAATTTCATAATTGCATTTAAATTCTTTACTGTTACTTCACATTATCTATTGATCTACAAACCTCCTGGTGTTGCATTATGTTCTAGTACTTCACATTTTCTTGAAAATCCTTCCTTCTTCAACTTTAATCCCTTTAAGTATTTAAATATTTCTAAAGAGACTGTTCTCTCCCTTCTCTTGGTCATTTTCCCCGTAATCAGCCATTTCTTTCCTATGAATTGCCATATCCAACATGGTTTTCAGGGAAATGAAGGAAGATCTGATGGAGAGGTTAATGTTTAGCTATGCACAACAGGAGACTCAATGATCACATATAACCAGGTTATTATTATTATTATTATTATTATTATTATTATTCATAAATAGCAAACAAATTCTGCAGCAGTGTACAATAGGTGGACAAACAAACAAGTAGTTGCAACAAGTCGAGTTGGACAGATAGGAACAGATGACGTGGAGGGCACTGCTGAAATGAACTTACAATCTAAAATGAGGTGCAGCTAAGATGTTTCATGTAATGGAAAAGTAGATTGCCAGAAGAGTTTACAATGAAGGCTTAGTTTTTTAGATGACACAGCTGTAGAAGAGAAGGTGGCTTAGTGAGATGTGGACAAGGCCAGGCGCCATGTGCGAAAAATCTTCACAACACCCTTCTCTGTTGTTACCTTGCAGGCACGGGGTCATTTTGATCTCCGGTGGTCCAGTGTGCTGTGGTTCTGGTCTGCGCCTCTTCTGGGTGCAGGCCATGAGAACTGTCTTGTGAGCTTAGGTACTCACAGTGTCAGAGCTTTGTTGTAGTAATCCATGGCAACAATCTAGGTGCCTGAAGCTCAAGAGACAGCTACTTATAGTCTAAAGCCGACAGAGGCCAGACTTTCTCCCTGGCAATATATAGTATGGAGCAGACTAAGTATTATGTTTTGCTGTCACATAACACTGTGAGTCATTTTGCTTAGAAGCTCTGCTTTTTCCTTATTTACCTTGACCTTCCTGGTCTAAAAACTCTTATTGCTGAGTTCCACAGAAAAGAAAAAAAAGTCTTCACAGTATTATGTGTATGTCGCGGTACTTACCAGTACCGCAAGACAGCCACTAGAGGCTCTTCCTGCTATTTCATGAAGTTAAAGTCCAGTGCTTTCTAAATCCCTATTGAAAAGCATGCATGTGGATTAGTTTCCCTCTCATGATTACGTTAGAGGAGACCACGACGAAGCCAGCACAGAGAGACCTCCAGCTATGTATAACCAACACTATAGTGTTCCTTTAAACATAATTTGCATAACAGCATATATATTACTATTCAAGGTTATCTAACAATGACAATTAGGGACATTTAAAAGGGCAGTCTAACAAACATAACTACTACAGCTTAGTGAAGTGATTATGCTGGTAAACATCTAGCATCTCCATTGCCCATTTTATGTCAAGCTTCTTGGAAACGATTTGACAAAAATTGGGCTCTCGCTAACATCTAGAGACCATGCCCTCTACAGTTAATGTATAAATTGTGCTTTCACATTATCAGTATTAATTCTGTTCAACCTGGGTGACATTGGGATGTTGTGGCTACTGAAGCAGGGTTAGCCCAGGCCTTTTACACTATCACAACCATTTAGGATTGACAGAGTTGGTATTGATAAAATGCAAGTGTAAATTCCTTATCATCAAGTCAACAGACAGTAAATGTGGCACTTTATATAAAATTTGGTATTTAAATCAGTAAAACCAAGTAAGGAGTTACATGTGTTTTTTTTTTTTGTTTGTTTGTTTTTAGCTTTTTCCTATATTAGAAAGTGGTTCTTGCATTATATATTTGATGTGTTACTTATGATTGCCTATCCTCTAGTGTTATGCAGTCTAGTCCTTGCTCAAAATGAACTATTGTGTGGGTCTTTCCAGAAAACTGAGTTTTAGGACCTACTTTCTGACTGCACTGTTCTTTGGTATTGGAGGCTTCTAAGACAAGAGGTGGCATAAGAGCCAAAAATGTTGTTTAAAAGATGGTGGTTAAAATTAGGTCTGTGAGCTGCAAGTGCTCTGCAAAGGCAGTAGGTGGAGGCTGCACATGTAGAGGGGTCAATACCTGCCTGGAAGGAGAATGGGAGGCAGAGGGGTCAATACTTGCCTGGAAGGAAGGAGGAGGGCAAGTCAAGGGGTCAATACCTGCCTGGAAGGAAGAGGGTAGGTTGAGGGGTCAATACCTGCTTGGAAGGAGAATGGGAGGCAGAGGGGTCAATACTTGCCTGGAAGGAAGGAGGAGGGCAGGTCAAGGGGTCAATACCTGCCTGGAAGGAAGAGGGTAGGTTGAGGGGTCAATACCTGCTTGGAAGCAGAAGATGCTGGCAGAAGGACCTGCACACTAAGGTCAGTCCAGCTGGGGGAGATATAGCTCCTGGCTTGACCCCAGACTCACTGATGATCTCTCTAAATGCCTTTGGTGGTACATCTTGGGAACTGATAAGCTTAAACTAGGCAAGTCATATATTCAGTTCTCATGTGTTACCTATTACTGACACCTATTAAAGGCCAGCTTTATCATCAAATTTTAAATATTTACTCAAGTAAATTCAGAAAGTTATAGTCAGAAGAAAGGAAGGTTAACACAATAAATTAAATAGTTTTTTCTCTAATGGAAGTATATGAGAATATGCAAGTTTTATACCAGCCAATAAAAGTTGCAAGGTGTTGATTAAATATAATTTATAGAAAATGTATCCTATAGGTTGAAACAGATTATTAAAAACACTGATACATCGGAAAGTTTCATTTCTTTACCATGAACAGGAAAACATTTTTTTTTTAAATTTTGTGCAGGGGTGTGAATACCAGCTTCCTGGCCAGATGTATTATAACCTACATACAGCGCTAAAGATAATCTTTTAGTTCCATATTTTTTTGTCTTCTGCTTTTTAAAGTTATTGCCAGCAAAAGAACAAAAAACAAAAAAAACTATTTTGCACAATCAACTTATTAAGAAATTCTTTATTAAAACAAAATGTTGTTCTTTGTTACAATATCTATCTGCTTTTTGATTATCCTGTTTGGACTATAAGCATATCCAAATTGTTTAATAATATAATTATTTTCCTAATACTGTGAATCTTTGAATTATAAATGTCATTTTCCATTAAAAAAAACTTTCTTCAGCTGTAGTATTATATATTATATTAAAATATATGTTTTAGTTTTTGGGTCCTGACCTGTAGTTTAAGAACTAACACCCTCATTCTTTTTATAGCCTTTAGTTCTTCTTCAAATATGTCATGTATTCAAACTAATTACATGTAAATGTTGGGTTACTTTATCTGTCAGGCTTCTTTCCTTGGTCCTGACAGCAGATAATACCAATATCAGAATGCTAGTTAGCTTCCATTGCCTTAAAGAACCACTAAAGTGCCAGGAGAACAAACTCGTTTTCCTGGCACTATATAGTCCTTAGGGTCCCCCCACCCTCAGGGTCCCCCTCCCGCTGGGCTGAAGGGGTTAAAACCCCTTCTGCCACTTACCTTAATCCAGTGCTGGTGACCTCTCCTCCCCCTCCGATGTCAGCTCCCGAGTGGAGCAGAATGTGCATGCACGCCCAGAGCCGCGCTCGCATTCAAACCGCCCATAGGAAAGCGTTACTCAATGCTTTCCTATGGACGTACTGCACGCTGAATGCGATTTTTACATTGAGCGTTGCGGACGCGCCTTTAGCGGCTGTCAGGAAGACAGCCACTAGAGACTGGATTAACCCTGCAATGTATGTGTACAGCTGCAGGGTTAAAACCTGGGGGACCTGGCATGCAGACCACTTCATTGAGCTGAAGGGGTCTGGGTGACTATAGTGGTCCTTTAACCTCCTTTGCTCTTTTTGTCCTTGCTTGAGTGCGGACTGACCACAGTTTGCCATTAATCCAGAAACACATTAAAGGGAGTAAAGTAACATTCTGATATCGAAAATATGAAAAAGAGTGACAACCTAAAGTGATACCAATATTCAAATACAAATAACTTGAGTAGGACACAAAAAAATATGTCATCAGAAATAAAGGTGGTATTGATTATCCCCTGATGAACATTTTTATTGTTTTAGTGGTTAAGGCCTAGATTTAATAAACTTCCTGAATTATTCAATATTGTTAGAAAACTGTCCAAATGATTTATGTACTGAAGTCACACTTAACGTCTATTGGCATTTTTGTAAGCAAATAATTTGGAAACTTTTCTAACAATATTTAATTATTTGAAAAGTCTATTAAATGAAGGCCTGATTGGCCATTTATGTTACTATATGGTCTTGGTTGCTATAAGATCAGAAAACCGTTGATGTAGATATAAGGTATGATATACAAAATACCAATTCAGTGGGCTTCTATGTGCTTCTTCTATCTATTCAATATTTCTATCTATCTATGTCTATCTATGTCTATCTATCTATCTATCTATCTATCTATCTATCTTTCTGTCTGTCTATCTATCTGTCTATCTATCTATCTATCTATCTATCTATCTACCTATCTATCTACCTATCTATCTATCTATCTATCTATCTTTCTGTCTGTCTGTCTGTCTGTCTATCTATCTATATTTCTACCTATCTATCTATCTATCTTTCTGTCTGTCTGTCTGTCTGTCTATCTATATTTCTATCTATCTATCTATCTATCTATCTATCTATCTATCTATACATCCATCCATCTATCTATCTATCTATATTTCTGTCTGTCTGTCTATTTATCTATTTATCTATCTATCTATCTATCTATCTATCTATATTTCTGTCTGTCTGTCTGTCTATTTATCTATCTATCTATTTATCTATATATCTATCTATCTATCTATCTATATTTCTGTCTGTCTGTCTATCTATCTATCTATCTATCTATATATATCATTCTGTCTGTCTGTCTATCTATCATTCTGTCAGTCTATCTATCTATCTATCTATTACACTGCATTATTACTATACTATATATAAAGAAATTCACTCTTGGTAAACGTGCTATGGATCCTCTAAGATGCCAGTGACACGTAAGTTTTAATGACTGTCCAGTAGCCTAGGACTAAAAATGTTTATCTGTATTAATATTTAGTGCAGCTTAGATATTGGTAAGAGGGTGTGCAAAAAACATTCAGACATTTGCTGACGCTTTCAACAGAATTGTCTTCTTGTTCATTCCTGTTTCTTAAGTTTTCTTTTTTTTTTTCTTTTTTTAAGGAAAGTGTCACTTCATCAGAAACCTTCAGGATCATGAAGTATGATATATTGTAATAAAGAAAAATGTTCCTGAAACCAGCTGCAGCTGCATTTTTTCCCCCTGATACAGTTTTTCTTTCGCTATGTAATCTACAATTATGTGGTTTATATTGCACATAATGTAGTGAAATAACAGAATGTATGGGGGTTGGGGGGGAGGGGGAGCATCTTCTTTGTAATATGGTTTCATCTAAATTTCGTTATAATCAGATTTCACACCTCATGATTGGGGATTTTGTTATCAGATGCACGTCCTCCAGTGTCATGTGACCACAGGGCAATCATGCAGATTGTGGTAAAGTTATCCACATACATGTATACAGTTTCAAAGCAAGGGAATTTTTATTTTTATTTTTGAGAGAGTGGGGGTTGGGATCAAAGTGTGTCTTTGAAAGGAAAGTGATACTATTTCCATAGCTTGATGTTCTGTATGTATGATGGTAACCCTTCGAGTGAATATATCGATCACATCTTTGGCATGAAAATTATTATTTTCAGTGAACTTCGGCTATGACGATTATTCAAATTTGTTTCTAGTTAGAATTTCCAAAAAATGAAATAGATGTTCAGAGAAGACAATGCAGATACAATATGACTCATTGAGATACTACTATCTTATGTAGCTTACCAAATATAAAACAAAAGAAAGAATGCATGTGGTTTTATAACCACTGCAAAGATCTGGTAAGGTTTTAGGAGCTGAACTTTCAGTATAATAAAAATGCTCCCATCATTTATTTCATTTTAGTATGTTTATTTTTAATTGTTAGTGTCTGTGGTAAGGGGATGAGATAAGACAATATATGCATATTCTAAATTTAAAAATAAATATAGGTTAGAATGTTCTATATTACAGGATCCAAACTTCCATTTAAAAAAGTATAAAACTCTATAAAGCGTACCTGTAATGCAATACCTGGGCAGTCTCATCTCTGAAGCCATTCCACCTCTGATGAAGTCATCCATTAAGAAGGCTTTTATCAAATCCAATGCTTCTCATAGAGAAGCATTGGGGACAAAGGGTTACAGAAAAATAGGGTGTATGTGGGGTGTATGTGTGGCAATTGCTTTGCCATGCCAGATGATCTGTACAAACTAATGCATGTTCATCTGTGTTCAGACTTTTTATGTCCATTGTCCCCTTCTTGATCCATCCAATGCTTTTGAACATTGCTGTTCATTCTTCCCTCTACTCAATGTTGGCCAACATTTGCTCTTATCAAACTACCCTCACTAATCTAATTAAACATTCCTTATCCAACCCAACACTCTTGGGATGAATAAATATTTAATTCAAGGTATCTGACAATATTCCCCTCTATTCCATGCTTCCGATTAGAGACATCTTCATCTTAAATCCCATTGGCCCATCTCTAAACACAACTCTGCTCATTTAGATTGAAACTGACACTGAGCACACATACAAAAAAATGGGCCGGGGAGAAAGATACACACAAAGGGTCTGGGGGAGAGACACACAGAGGAGCAGGGTGAGAAAGAGATCTACAAATGTGCTTGGGTGGAGGAAGACACACACATAGAGGTTGAGGAAGGGGAAACAAGACACACAAAATAATTGGGGAGATTAGTCACACAAAATGGCTAGGTGGAGAAATAGACACACAAAGTTGGACATTTTTGTTTCGGGGGTCTACCACTGGCCTTGAAAACCAACTATGTCTTTTTGACTTAATTTGTAAAACACTCTAAACAAAAGCACTATAAAAGATCCCTAAAATAATAATTAAAAAAAAAATCTATGTGGTCTTGTCTCTAGATTCATAATGTAAAATATATTTATTGGTAGACCCTGTCACGATTCGGGGAACCCAACACGCTAACACACATACAGACACACACACAGAAAGTGTGCCGTACCGGTCCTTAGAGTGGCCGGGCTAAGCACACACAGAATAGTCAGGAGACAAGCCGAGTAAGGGGAACCAGAAAACAGAATAACGAGAAACAAGCCGAGGTCAAAGGGTAGGAGAAAGTCACAAAGTCAGTATAACAAGCCAGAGAGTACGTAACCAGAAAGCACACGTTCAGTATCAATACTATAAAGCAAAGACCACAACAGGGCAGGGAGGAACAGGAAAGGTAAGAATATAAACCAGAAGGTTAATTCTGATTGGCTAATTTCCAATCAGAATTAACAATCACACGTGGGAGATATCTAAACCTCCCACTGTGATTGAGGCACTGTGCCTTTAACGCCGGGTCAGGTGACTGACCCCGGCGTGTAACAAATTGGCCGGTCTCCCAGCGTGCAGCGTCATGCATGCTGCCGCCGGGGGACCCGGAAGAAGACGCGGGCGGCACCCGTGGCTGGGAGGATGCCGCCCGCCGAACACATGGCAGGAAGGGGACCGTGGACGGCTGGAGGGTGAGTGCTGCGAGCGGATTGCAGCCTCCCCTCGCAGCCGCCCGCGGGATCCTGACATTACCCCCCCCTCGAAGACCGCCCGGAGGGCGGGAAGCAGAAGGCTTCAAAGGAAACCGGGCATGAAAGGAGCGGACCAAAGAGGGAGCGTGCAAATCAGAGCTCAAAACCCAAGACCGCTCCTCAGGGCCGTACCCCTTCCAATCCACCAGATACTGCAACCGACCCCTAGAAACACGAGAGTCGAGAAGGGCAGCCACCTCGTACACGCCACTGGAGACCGCGCAAGGGGAAACGGGCCGCCCGAGGGGACGAGAGAACCGGTTACACAGCAAGGGCTTCAAAAGCGAGACGTGAAACGTGTTCGGAATACGCATGGAAGGAGGCAGGTCAAGGGAGTAGGAAACGGGGTTAACCCTACGCAACACCTTGTAGGGACCCAGAAATCTGGGAGCAAATTTCATCGAGGGAACCTTGAGACGGAGGTTCCTGGAGGACAACCATACCCTATCACCCGGAATATAAGAAGGGGCCGCAACCCTACGGCGATCAGCAAACCTCTTCTGAGCAGTAGCTAAACGAGATAGCGCAACATCGACCTGATCCCACATCTTCCGCAAAGAGGCGAGGTGCTGGTACAAGGCGGGCATTCCCTTGTCGGAGAACGCACCGGGAAGGACAGAAGGCCGAAACCCATAAGCAACCTCAAAAGGACTTAAGCCAATAGACGAGTGAGACACCGTATTCCTGGCAAACTCAGCCCACGGAAGGAGGTGAGACCAGTCGTCCTGGTGCGCATTAGTGAAGCAGCGCAAATACAATTCCACAGACTGGTTAGTACGTTCGGCTGCACCATTAGATTGCGGGTGATAGGAGGAAGTGAACGACAAGGAGACCCCCATCTCAGCACAAAAGCCCCTCCAAAACCGAGAGACAAATTGAGGACCCCTGTCAGACACGATATCCTGAGGAACCCCATGCAAGCGGAACACTTCTTTGGCAAACACCTGAGCCAACTGACTCGCAGAAGGAAGCTTTCTAAGCGGAATGAAGTGCGCCATTTTAGAGAACCTATCCGTCACAGTCAAAATCACCGTCTGACCATCAGAAAGAGGAAGGTCTACAATGAAATCCATGGATAAGTGGGTCCATGGTTTCTTTGGTATAGACAGAGGCAAGAGTAGACCCTGGGGTCTCACATTAGGGGACTTACACTGAGTACAGACCCGACAAGCCTGTACAAAATCTACTACGTCCTGCTTAAGCGAAGGCCACCAGAACTGTTGAAGGAGGCCCTTATAGGTTTTGGCTACCCCCGGATGACCAGCAGTTTTGACGGTGTGAAATAAAGTTAACAGCTTTTTTCTGTCCTTTGTTTTAACATATAGTTTACCAGCCGGCGTCTCAGGGGGTGCTTGGGTTTGGTATGTCTTAATACTATCAAGAAAAGGAGATGAAACAACCAAACGGGTAGCAGCTATTATCTGAGACACAGGAACAATAGGTACAGGAGTCAGGTTAACAAATTCTAAAGGTTCATGCTGTCGGGAGATAGCGTCAGCTTTGGCATTACGGCAACCAGGTCTATAGGTAATAACGTATTGAAAACGTGAAAGAAATAGAGACCATCTAGCCTGCCGGGCAGATAACCTTCTAGCGTCAGCTATATAGGAGAGGTTTTTATGATCAGTAATAACCATGATTTTGTGTCTAGAACCCTCTAATAAGTACCTCCATTCCTTAAAAGCTAACACAATAGCTAATAGTTCCCTGTTCCCAACATCGTAATTCTTTTCTGAATCGGACAACCTTTTTGAAAAGAAACAACAGGGATGGAGGGGTTCGTCATGCGATAACCTCTGTGACAGTACTGCTCCCACACCTGATTCAGAAGCGTCTACTTCCATAACAAAGGGAAGAGAAGGATTAGGGTGGTGCAGTACTGGAGCAGAGGCAAATGCCTTCTTGAGAGTTTCGAAGGCCTTAAGGGCTTCGGGAGTCCAAACCCTAGGGTGTAGACCTTTTTTAGTCAGCTTCGTTATAGGAGAGATAAGGGGTGAAAAGTTATTTATAAATTTCCTATAATAGTTGGCAAATCCTATAAAACGCTGGATAGCCTTAAGTCCTTGGGGAAGTGGCCAGGACAGTATGGCTTCCAATTTAGCAGGATCCATACTGAAACCCTGTTCAGTAATTATATAACCAAGGAATTGCACCGAGGTTTGATCGAACAAACATTTTTCTAACTTACAGTAGAGTCCGTTCTGTAATAATTTCTTGAGCACCATCCTAACATGATTATGGTGTGACTTCAAATCAGGGGAATACACAAGTATGTCGTCACGGTACACCACGGCACAGACATGCAAAAGATCCCTAAGGACATCGTTTATGAGGTCCTGAAACACAGCAGGGGCATTACACAGTCCAAAAGGCATGACCAGATATTCGTAATGCCCGCTGCGCGTATTAAACGCTGTTTTCCACTCGTCATTCTCCTTTATACGGACGAGGTTATAAGCCCCCCTGAGGTCTAATTTGGTGAAGTACTTAGAACCTTTCACACGATCAAACAACTCAGTGATGAGGGGATATGGTAGGCGTTTTTAATCGTTATGTTGTTCAGACCCCTGTAGTCTATACATGGCCTCAAGTCGCCCTCCTTCTTTGCCACAAAAAAGAAACCAGCACCAGCAGGAGAAGAGGACCTTCTAATAAAACCTTTACTTAAGGATTCCCGTATGTACTCCTCCATGATCTGGTTTTCTTTCTCAGAAAGAGGGTAGACCTTACCCCTAGGAGGCATAGTACCCGGTAACAGGTTTATGGCACAGTCATATTCCCGATGTGGGGGTAGTTTATCTGCTTCCCTTTTTTCAAAAACCAATGCAAGGTCTGCATACACAGAAGGGACAGAAACAGAAAGTGGTTTAGTCGTGGGCACATTGAGTGAACAAACAGGACGTACATGAGCCATACAGTCTTGTTGACAAGATTCCCCCCAGGAGAGTATATCTAAACAAAGAAAAGAAAATGTTACTTGCGCTTTCTCCTTTAATCCCTATGTATATTTAGACAAATGGAGGTCATTTAGTTGCTCCAATGGCCATTGGAGGGATGCCCGCCTGCCAACGTCAAGGCAGACCCCCCTAAGCGGGTCCTAACACTGACCCTTCAGCCTGCTTCCTTGAGCTTCTGGCAAAGATATCTCTAATGAGACAGAAAGGGGTATTTTTTATATACACCCCTTTACTTATTAACCCTTAATAGGGAACACATGGGATGGGTAGCAGCATTGTAACCAGGCTGTGTGATACAAAGTAAATACAAATACAAAAAGATATATACAATATATATATATTGGGGCTGATGTGTGTTGCAGTCCTAGCTGCTTAAGCGCAGGACTTCTCTTTTTGTATTTGTATTTACTTTGTATCACACAGCCTGGTTACAATGCTGCTACCCATCCCATGTGTTCCCTATTAAGGGTTAATAAGTAAAGGGGTGTATATAAAAAATACCCCTTTCTGTCTCATTAGAGATATCTTTGCCAGAAGCTCAAGGAAGCAGGCTGAAGGGTCAGTGTTAGGACCCGCTTAGGGGGGTCTGCCTTGACGTTGGCAGGCGGGCATCCCTCCAATGGCCATTGGAGCAACTAAATGACCTCCATTTGTCTAAATATACATAGGGATTAAAGGAGAAAGCGCAAGTAACATTTTCTTTTCTTTGGTTTTTACTATATATTGGGGCTGATGTGTGTTGCAGTCCTAGCTGCTTAAGCGCAGGACTTCTCTTTTTGTATTTGTATTTACTTTGTATCACACAGCCTGGTTACAATGCTGCTACCCATCCCATGTGTTCCCTATTAAGGGTTAATAAGTAAAGGGGTGTATATAAAAAATACCCCTTTCTGTCTCATTAGAGATATCTTTGCCAGAAGCTCAAGGAAGCAGGCTGAAGGGTCAGTGTTAGGACCCGCTTAGGGGGGTCTGCCTTGACGTTGGCAGGCGGGCATCCCTCCAATGGCCATTGGAGCAACTAAATGACCTCCATTTGTCTAAATATACATAGGGATTAAAGGAGAAAGCGCAAGTAACATTTTCTTTTCTTTGGTTTTTACTATATATTGGGGCTGATGTGTGTTGCAGTCCTAGCTGCTTAAGCGCAGGACTTCTCTTTTTGTATTTGTATTTACTTTGTATCACACAGCCTGGTTACAATGCTGCTACCCATCCCATGTGTTCCCTATTAAGGGTTAATAAGTAAAGGGGTGTATATAAAAAATACCCCTTTCTGTCTCATTAGAGATATCTTTGCCAGAAGCTCAAGGAAGCAGGCTGAAGGGTCAGTGTTAGGACCCGCTTAGGGGGGTCTGCCTTGACGTTGGCAGGCGGGCATCCCTCCAATGGCCATTGGAGCAACTAAATGACCTCCATTTGTCTAAATATACATAGGGATTAAAGGAGAAAGCGCAAGTAACATTTTCTTTTCTTTGGTTTTTACTATATATTGGGGCTGATGTGTGTTGCAGTCCTAGCTGCTTAAGCGCAGGACTTCTCTTTTTGTATGTATATCTAAACAACCCCAGTCAAGTACCGGGTTGTGCTTAACTAACCAGGGAAAACCCAGAACGATTGAAGCAGTAGGGGAGTCAATTATTTGAAAGGTTAACCTTTCCTTGTGCAAAGCACCCACAGACATAATGATTTCTTGGGTTTCATGGGTTACCAGAGGTTTCTCAAGCGGTCTACCATCTATGGCCTCAACGGCCAAGGGTGTGGCCTTTTGGATCAAAGTCAAGGCTGCGGTTTTGGCAAAGTTCTCATCCATAAGGTTGTCTGCCGCACCTGAATCGATCAAGGCTTTAGTTGTTATGGTGGTTTTATTGACCAAAAGAGAAACCGTAATAAATGGTCTGGAGATGGACACATGAGGGGACAAAGTCATAACACCCGAGGCCGACCCCTCTCTAGGCCTTAGGTGCTGTAGTTTCCCTGTACCTTAGGGCATGCATTACAGTGGTGCCCCCTCTTACCACAATAAAGGCATAACCCCTCCCTTCTACGGTACGCTCTTTCAGCCTCAGTTAACCCCGTAGTGCCTAATTGCATGGGTTCAGGGGATGGTGGCCTAGGAGCGGGTAGTGCTAGTAATGCAGTACTGGGTAGAGCAGGTAACACCCGTGTATCCAGCCGTCTTTGACTACGCCTCTCTCTAATACGGTTATCAATAAGGATCACATAGTCTATAACATCATCCAAAAGAACAGGCAATTCCCTGGATGCTATTTCATCCAGTATGTAAGCGGCCAAACCCTCCTGAAAGGCTGTTACGAGGGCGTCATTGTTCCAAACCACTTCAGCTGCTAGAGTGCGGAATTCGATAGTGTAATCCGCTACAAATCTATTACCCTGTCGTACCCTAAGCAGAGCTTTGCCAGCAGAAGCAACCCTACCGGGTTGATCAAATGTGCGTTTGAAAGCGGTCAAAAAGTCTGCAAAGGACATTGGGGAAGCATTCTCCCACATGGGATTAGCCCATGCTAAAGCTCTCCCTGACAAGTGGTTTATCAAAAAGGCTATTTTAGATCTGTCAGTGGGATAGGAACGTGGATTCATCACCAAATGGATGTCAATTTGGTTGAGGAAACCACGACACAATGCCGGGTCACCGCTGTAGCGCTGTGGCGACGTCATATGCACTACATGGGCAGGAACGGGTACCGGAGTGGGAATGGGCTCGGGCACAGCAGCAGCAGCCTACAGAACGGCAGGCTGCAAGTGTGCAGTGCGAGCCAGTATGGTTTGCAAAGCCTGAGCAAACTGATCCATACGGTGGTCCAAGCCATCCATTCTAGCCTCCTGATTAACTAGGAGCTGTGGTATGTCAGCAGGTTCCATTATGGCCCTGTTGTAATGTCACGATTCGGGGAACCCAACACGCTAACACACACACAGACACACACACAGAAAGTGTGCCGTACCGGTCCTTAGAGTGGCCGGGCTAAGCACACACAGAATAGTCAGGAGACAAGCCGAGTAAGGGGAACCAGAAAACAGAATAACGAGAAACAAGCCGAGGTCAAAGGGTAGGAGAAAGTCACAAAGTCAGTATAACAAGCTAGAGAGTACGTAACTAGAAAGCACACGTTCAGTATCAATACTATAAAGCAAAGACCACAACAGGGCAGGGAGGAACAGGAAAGGTAAGAATATAAACCAGAAGGTTAATTCTGATTGGCTAATTTCCAATCAGAATTAACAATCACACGTGGGAGATATCTAAACCTCCCACTGTGATTGAGGCACTGTGCCTTTAACGCCGGGTCAGGTGACTGACCCCGGCGTGTAACAAATTGGCCGGTCTCCCAGCGTGCAGCGTCATGCATGCTGCCGCCGGGGGACCCGGAAGAAGACGCGGGCGGCACCCGTGGCTGGGAGGATGCCGCCCGCCGAACACATGGCAGGAAGGGGACCGTGGACGGCTGGAGGGTGAGTGCCGCGAGCGGATTGCAGCCTCCCCTCGCAGCCGCCCGCGGGATCCTGACAGACCCTAAGCCCAACTTTCAATATAAACTGGAGAGAGACAGTTATCTATGCAGAGAAAGCTAGTAATAACATTTTAAAAGATAGACAAGACAAAGAAAATTAATCGTATACAAGGACACTTGTGATATTTGTCCCAGGAATATTTGTGATACATGTCTCAGGGACACTTGTGGTATGAGCAGAGAAGGATTAAGATCACATGGGGCCACGGAGCAGATTATCAGTATGCCCGCCTCATCACTCTTCATATAGCTATAGATCTCCTGCCAGATAAGGCGTTAGGAGAGCAGTCTTCTCTCCTACGTCCGCCCAGCTTAAAGGCTGCACCAAATATGGTATCTTCTGATGCACCAAGGTGCCCCCTTGAAGGTAAGTGCTATTTAGTGGCAAGATCTGCAGACTGACTGAATTTATTTGTTCAAAAGTTGTGCTGAGTTTAGGAGCTGGATCAGCACATCTACACTCTGCCGGTCCTTCTCCAACCGCCTTAACAGTTCTGCGTTTAATTAAAGGTATGAACGTGAGAGAACTCATAAAAATTCCTATAATTAGCAATTGTTTCATTAATAATACTTTAGAATCATTTTTTTATAGCTTCCTTTGTGCAAAGAACATTAACAAAGACAAACTTGCTAGCATTGATCCAAACATATCATATATAACAAAAACAACACGAAGGTAATTGAATTTTCTTCACAATGCTATTCAAGTTATCACCGAGGCACATAACCTCTGAGCTTGCGTAGCCTACGGAGACTGACTGAGCCCCTTTGCCTTAATTCCCCACAGGTAGTAGTGAACAATTTGACCATATTGTCCTATCATTTGCAATAACCCTGAAAAAGTTATTGTTTTTCATATATTTAATGAACTAAATATCCTTGATAATATTAACATTCATTATCCAGTCGAGGCTGTGTCCATTCTGAATAAGCTGATACCATAATCATTTGTATTCTGTTTAAACAACTTTATCAATCACTCATGTCTCTAAAACAATATTGCTTTTCACTATCACCTGTTGTGAAATGTTGCTAAGCAACTGGCTTTTTACATTTGTGCTCCAGCCTTCCTTGCTAGGACATTTCCGTCTTTTCACACAGTGGGACATTAACCTTTTGTTTATTTATTACTCTGAGTGCAACCTACTTTGATTTTCTAAATTATAAATTGAAAACATACCTGTATGACTTTTTAAGGGTCAGTCTTCGTGATGAAATATTGTCTCGACAAGACAAAAAAATCCTCCATAAATGTATTATAAATACCGGTAGTTCTATCTTAAAACAAGTACTGTAGAGGTTTTTTTTTTGGTAAAAACATGTAATGTACAGTGCATGAACTAAACATAACATTAAAAAAATAGTTTCTGTTTTAATTAACTTATAGAAATTAAAATTGTTATATTAAGCTAACTAGGACAATTTGGGCAACACAGCTTTGGATTTTAATATTACAGCTCCCGGCTCAAAAACATAAGAGATGGGCATTGGTTGAAGTGTATTTTAAACAGAGTGATTAGTGCCTGGAGGTAAGTGTATGTGTAATAAAGTAATTATTACGAGCAATAGCATTGAAGGACAGCAATATCTAAATTCATTTTTGTGGGGCACTCTGCATGGCAAAGTAACTATAATAAACAAAAAACATATAAATAAGCAGTGTATGCTGATGTTCTAGATCAGATGTAGGCTACCTTTGGTACTCCAGATGTTGTAGACTAAATCTCCCATGATACTTTGCCAGGATTATGGCTATAAGTGCATTATGGAAGATCCTATAGAATGTAAGCTCGATTGAGCAGGGTCCTCTTCAACCTATTGTTCCTGTAAGTTTATTTGTAATTGTCCTATTTATAGTTAAATCCCCTCTCATAATATTGTAAAGCGCTACGGAATCTGTTGGCGCTATATAAATGGCAATAATAATAATAATAATAATAATAATAATAATGTAGTTCACAACATTTGGAGTGTTGAGGGTTGCCTACTCCTGTTCTAGATATGGCATTAGAGCACCCATTGGGCTTGTGAGCATAAGGTTATTCATATATTTTTTGTTTAATTTCTTTGTCCAGTATATGGCATGAGATGAACCAGGTCTTGCCGCATAAGTAGCAGTTTATTACATTTTGTTTTTGGTATTAATCATTATTAATGTAGTCTACGTAAAATGTTGAAAGCACTATTAGTTAATTATTGTGGCACAGTAATAATTGTAAAATTTAGAATGTCATAACAGGTAAAATCAATTTATGTCAGTGTGCTAACAACAGACATGTCTCCCAAACTGCATCATAAAATTTTATATAAAAATGGTGTCTGTTACAAACGTTCTCTTTTTCCTACTGCGCCTTTTTCTATACCAGATTATCTGTTGTTTGACACGATTCCAAGGGGACATGGTCTATGAATATCACATTATCCTTGTGCCCTTATTAGTTGCAGTCGTTGGGCAGAGAATGAGAGACATTAATTCTTACAGCTCTCGATCCAATCCTGCTAACATTTCCATAATTTTTGTTTTTGGAATTAACAAATCTGTTCGAGTGACAAAATTAATACAAATTGAACTATTTGAGGCGTCTAAAGACCAGTTTAGAAACTTCTTCACTTGATCATCATTACAAGAGTTTCTGGTGTTTTAAACAGGAACTACTACATATACTTTGGGTTTGCCATACCGTTGTCCTTTGGTAACCTTGTGAAATACCATCAGATTTGAAGATATATTATATTGTTGTGAATAGTATTTGATCTGTAGGGAAGGGCAACTTGTCACTTTAAAGAGCAACAATCACTTCCTAGGATTCTTAATACTATGTTTACCTATACCTATTAAATTAGCTTAACATCTATGTATCGTGAAGTATGAAATTAAACTCACTGGTCTTAGAACTATTTTGGTTGTGTTTTGTGTTTTTTTTTGTTTTTTTTATAAATGTCCCCAAAACGTTTTAGCATACAAACTCTACGGAGATAAATGCTTAGAATCACTCAGCATGAACACCACCATAAAGCAGCTGTGCTCAATGTCTGGGGAAATAAAACAAGACGTATATCACTGGAGTCTATCTGTTGGCGCTATATAAATGGCAATAATAATAATAATAATAATAATAAATGTATAGTCCAAATGCTAAAAAGAACAATTAGATAGTTGGACATTTGGCAATTTCTCAACAACCATTGTGAATAAGATACATAAAAACTTTTTTTGAGGCCTATGGCCCTATGAACATTTTATTCTCATGCTCAGAATGCTAATTGATTTTTTTTTGGGGGGGGTTTTATTTTTGCTTGTTATTTTTTTCACATGTACTATTAAAAGAACTTTAATGGTGGCTAAACAAAATCAATCGGAAAAAGTCTGTAGTTTACAGAAAAAATACGGGTGCTATCTTAAAGTATTATTTTATTGTGAATATCTTGTATATGTATTTTGATGGAAATTAACCAGGCAATGATGACCGTGATAATGTCATGCTCAGCTTCATTTGGTAATAGCCCTGATGGCCATTAGTTGTAAGAAGGACTATTTAAAATACCAATAGAGGATCGGTAAATGTTATTATCTCTTGAGAAAGGCGCTAGTAGCGGTGCCGAAACATTGGGGTTTTTGTTTGGTGCATGTGTCCAGCCCTTTGAGGTAATATGCAAGTGAGCTTCTATGCCTTTGTGATTTTTTTTTTATAATTCTTTATTTTTGTTGTGCAGTGAATGGAAAACAACCAACAACCTTCTGCATGTCGGCATTTATTATAGCTACATCAGCTGCCAATAGGTATTTAATTTCCACCACTAGGTTTTGAAAATCTTGTTTAGTAATGGGAGCCAACCCGTCTGGGACAGCTAGTGTGGTTTGCTCAGTGTTCGGCAGCTTGGGCCACATGGGTGTTTTGGCCTGTGAAGGGCCCAATGGAGCCTCAATGGCCATGCTGCTCCCAGGTGGCACCATTTTAGACCGAGGCAGCCGCTGGAACAGAGCCTAAATGTCTCATGCCCCTGTCTCATGTCAGGTAGCGACTTCTGGGACTGCCATCCCATTGTGGAGGCAGGCTCTGTCTGGGGTGTGAGACACTCATCAGATACGCTGGGCAATGGGAAACCACTGAGTAGTGCAACCATGTCAAGGTCTCGGTTGGCGTGGTAGGCCCCAGACCTGCATTTCTTCCATGGTGCTTTGGGAGTGTGGAAAAACAGCATATGTCGTTACTGGGGGCTGGTCTGTGTGCATTCTGGCGGTTACCCGTGCAGGTGAGCGGGTTAGTTTCCAAAATCAGGCTTTTGGGGGCGATTTCCAGCGGAGCCGTTTTAGATGGCGTCTGCTCTGGTTCAGGCACAAGACACCTGTGCCTTTGGGATTTAAGTACATGTTATATAGCCTATATCACTGTTTTTTTTTTTTTTTTGTATTGTAATATTGTTAATTTTGGATTTATTTGAATGCATATTTTGTTTGTATAATAAAGAGATTTGACCTATTAACTAATGTGTGCATCTTTTTGTATATAATACTATTGAAAAACTTTGAAATGCAATAACATGTTTAGGCAGCCTGGGAACATTAGAAAAGTTATTGTGGGCTGTGTATGACAAGAGCAAATAGCATTTGTTCTCTCCTGCTGCTGGGAAATAGAGAAGTGATTTTCTCTATTTTCAGTGTTTGGAGAAATTTTATGGTCAAGACAAATTGACAGTGAAAAGATTATACCAAAGTACACTGAGATGGTTTGTGAATACCAGATGATATGTATAGTTTCTGTTTCATCTTTATCTAGGAGATAGTTTAAGGCTAAATCGAGAGGCTTCGGGGCCTAAATACATTTCAATCGTGCTCTTTTCCTTTGTTACTCAATAATTATTAGGCATATTTTATGTAAATATTTTGCAACCACTTTCAAATTAATTAAATGATTACCCCAAGCACCATGACCACTTCAGTGATTTGTTCCAAAGTAATAAGGAGTTCGCACTCTTCGTATTTAGTAATTCTAGTTGCAGAAGCAGACATGAGGCTGGCAACTTCCCATAAATAAGTTGGAAAAACAGTATGATCCAGGCAATAAAGATACAAACGAGCAAATTTATTGGAAAGTCAGAACATGAACAGCAACGTTTCGACCTTAAATGAGGTCTTTGTCAAGGTTGATGATGTCAGTGGACAGCAATTAAGCAGCAGGGAGAATTTACCACGGAGCTGGATTAAAGGTAAATTTTCCTCTATTTCATAATTTACATTTCTTTTAGGGCACAACCATGAAGGCTAGTATAACTTCAACCAAAAACAGTATTTTACTAAAACTCTGTTTTTGTTTGGAGTAACACTTATGCAAAGCATGTATTAGTATATTTTAATATCTATAGGAAACAAAATTGAATATCAAGTCACGTTTGACTAGTGACAGATACCTATGTCATTATTTATCCAGCCTGTAAATGACATCAATACATATCGTCCACTGGTTTAGGAATAATATAAATTCTACATTTGCTGCACGTTTCTATGATTTGCATTACAGTTCCCTAGAATTCACTATTTTGTGAGGAAGCATGTTTGTGATTAATTTGCACAGTGAGTGATGCACTAATATTGCGAAAATATGTTAGTACATTGTTTGGTTTAGGATTCACAATCAGGGAACTGTGTTAACTCTTCATACACAACCGAATGCAAGAGTTATTGATCAACCTTCATGCAGAGTGAATCCAAGATCTCTTTTCTTACCATACTGGCACTTAAAGCGTTAAGATTGTTAAGTATGTTATAAGTAAAACAAATACAAAACCCCAAACTATACACAATAATAGTAGGTACAGTTAAACAGGAGAGGGGTGGATGTTTTATTTATAGTACATCAGAATATTCATCATAGCTAATTTGGGTTACTGTAATTATTACTTGTTCAGTTATCATTAAATTGACTCATTCTGAAAGAACACGCATGATGCGAAGCTAACAATGAGCAAAGTCAAAGAGGCGGTAATGAATTGTCCATGTGACAGAGGCTCTGTTTTCTTCTCCAACCATGTGTATTCTTCATTAAGATTTTGGTTTTTTAATTCCTTTCCAAGGATGTCCCTGATTTTCTTGTAATGGTTATTCACGTGGTTTATCTGATTGGAAAGAGGCAGCAAACAAACAAAAACAAACAAGATTTAGTTATAATATAAAATTAAGTTATTAGGAGCCATCATTCACACGATATTTGGACTCCAAGATTTACACCTCTAGTAGCCACTCAACTCAGGGACTAACAAAATCAGTTATCACTCTGCCAACACAAAGTATCTTCCCCACTGCTGGTGATCTATTTAAAGGGACTCTCCAGGGAGCCCCTGTTAACTCACCTGGTTCCAGTGCCGGGAGCCTCGTGAAGCCGCGTCCCCTATTTCGTCAAAATGACGAAATAGGCGGGCGCGAGCAGGGAGCAATCAGACGCTTCCATTTGGAAGCGTCATTGCTCCCTTGTGCGCATGCGTGGCTTCGCCGCACATGCGCACATACTTCAGAGGGCGGCATTCATGCCGCCCTCTGAAGTCCTCAGCGCACTACCGCGCATGCACTACCGCGCATGGTCTTTGCCTGCCCCCCTCCTCTGCTGACAGGCTGGAAAGAGAAGGCGCGCACACAGTGCCTTCTCTCTCCTACACACGTCAGACGTATTTTCAAACGTCTGACGTGTACAGGGTCTTTTTAGGGCCCTGCATGATAGGAAGCGCCTCTAGTGGCCGTCGGAGTGACGTCCACTGGAGGTATTCCTATCAATCAATGTAAACACTGTATTTTCTCTGAAAATACAGTGTTTACATGAGAAAGGCTGCAGGGAGCTATAGCTCTCACCTGAACAAATACATTAAGCTGTAGTTGTTCAGGTGACTATAGTGTCCCTTTAACCCCTTAAGGACCAAACTTCTGGAATAAAAGGGAATCATGACATGTCACACATGTCATGTGTCCTTAAGGGGTTAAGCAGAAAACTAGGAATCAAATAAAAATGCAGAAAAACAGAAAACCCAATTTTATTAAAGAAAAGGCAGCCCCTTATCCTCCTGAGACCCAGCATCACTATGGCAATAAGACGGGCTTGCTCTGGAGACGTCTCGGTGCTCTACGTTAGAGGTCATCATCCACATGCACAGGTCTGAGATCACCGATCTGTGAATCTAACTTTGGGGCTGGCGGTTTGTTTCACACGTGATTGGTAAGTACATCGCTCACCTTAATTCATGTGCTTATAAATATGTTTTACTCACATTGTATGGCATCTTGACAAATACCAAGCAGGGTCAAAAGGTTGATTTATTTTTGCTTAAAGGACCACTCTAGGCACCCAGACCACTTCAGCTTAATGAAGTGATCTGGGTGCCAGGTCCAGCTAGCTTTTACCCTTTTTTTTTTATAAACATAGCAGTTTCAGAGAAACTGCTATGTTTATACTGAGGGTTAAGCCAGCCTCCAGAGCCTCTAGTGGCTGTCTCATTGACAGCCGCTAGAGGCGCTTGCGTGATTCTCACTGTGAAAATCACAGTGAGAGCATGCAAGCGTCCATAGGAAAGCACTATGCGACCGGCTGAATGCGAGTGCGGCTCCTGCCGCGCATGCGCATTCAGCCGATGACGTCGCGAGGAAGAAGAGGAGGAGGAGGAAAGCTCCCCGCCCGGCGCTGGAGAAAGAGGTAAGTTTAACCCCTTCCTCCCCCCAGAGCCCGGCGGGAATGGGTCCCTGAGGGTGGGGGCACCCTCAGGGCACTCTAGTGCCAGGAAAACGAGTATGTTTTCCTGGCACTAGAGTGGTCCTTTAATATACTCTAATATACTACACTATTACCATACACTATTATACTATAATATACTACACTATTACTATATACTATTATACTATAATATACTACACTGTTACTATATACTATTATACTATAATATACTACACTATTATACTATAATATGCTACACTATTACTATAATATACTACAATATTACTATACACTATTATACTATAATATACTATGCTATTACTATACACTATTACTCTAATATACTACACTATTACTATACACTATTACTATAATATACTACACTATTACTATACACTATTATACTATAATATACTATGCGATTACTATACACTATTATACTCTAATATACTACACTATTACTATATACTAATATACTATAATATACTACACTATTACTATACACTATTATACTATAATATACTACACTATTACTATACACTATTATACTATAATATACTACACAATTACTATATACTATTATACTATAATATACTACACTATTACTATATACTATTATACTATAATATACTGCACTATTACTATATACTATTATACTATACTGCACTATTACTATATACTAATTTACTGTAATATACTACAATATTACTAAATACTATTATACTATAATATACTACACAATTACTATGTAAACTTTTTGCAAAGGAAATCATACATACATACATACACACAAAACACATAAATGCATAAATATATTTAAATATATGTATTCTCATATCTTACCTGAATCTCAGTCATGAGTTTAATATCAATCAGATTTTTGTCGTAAGGGACTAAAGATACCTTTTCAAATGTGAGATACTTTTGGTTTTCAAATGTATGCTATTTAGAAAGAAAAAAATATATATATTTAAATACATTAAATAATACATTAATTGAATGTCCACTGAAATGGTTAAGGAACCAAAAAAATAAAGAAGGAAACAAAGATTTAATGGGGCATATCAGGAACACTATAGTCACCCGGATCAATTCATCCTAATGAAGTGATCTGAGAGCAGTGGCCCTGCCTTTTTAAATGTTCTGTGAAATCAGATACATGTAACTTAACTTATCTACAGTTAAATCTACCAGTCATACCGACAGTCACAAAAGGCTCATCCGTTGCACATACTGAATAAACCTTGGTCACATGCTACTGAAACCCATAGGAAAGCATTGAAGACTCCGCATTCCTGTGGGGCAGCTTATATGTACTTCAGAAAAAGGGATAAAATTTTTTAAAAAACTAATATGAAGGAGATACAAGCACATATATATTCTACAAATGTGATTCTTTGTTAAACTAATTTGCATATGCCCACCCAGAATCCCTTGCGGTAGTAACATCACTGCAGATTTGTGATTTCTATAGTAAAAGCAAGTCTTATGGCTTAACTGGTGTGCAGATTTTTGTTTAACATTGTGAGCATGTAGAGGTTTTTTATTATTCAATAATACTTACTTTAATAATGCCTATAATCAATATATTCATATGATATAGTTCAATATACCAAAAATATGGAGAAGTACCTCTGTTTTTGCTTCCACCACCACGACTATATCCTCTATACGAATACCAAAGTCTCCTTCCTGATAATAACCAGGTTCTACAAAGTAAAACACAGCATTAGTTTTACTGCAAATAAACTAATGCAACTTTTGTAACTAAAGCAGGAATGGACATGGGGTTGTCTGACCACAGTGGCTTAAAACACTAAAAGTTTAGCTAACCATACGCATTACTGTGACTTTGACTTATGTTATTGGGTTTATGTTGCTCCTATAAGTTGCCCTTATAACAGACTCCAAGTTAAAATTAATTTTAACCCTTGCACGGTCACATTTTTTATTTCACAAAACATTTATTTGAAACGTGTGATGGATAACGACCACGTAAACAGTGAATAAAAGTATAAAAAAAAAATTTGGTGCACAGAATGCTGTTCAGGGAAACCGAAGGATTAAAACGATGTTTTATACTATTCTATGGATTTGCAAGCAAAATAACTTGATCAAATTATTAGTATGCAAAAACATACTCATTTTTTTTTAAGACTGATGGCCCCTTCTGTGTTTTTTTTAATAATACAAATATTAGACAGTGGGTGAGTAAATTTCCTTTTTTTTTAAGTTTTAGTGGCAGATGATATGTAGGTAGGTAGGTAGGTTGATAGATAGACAGATAGACATATGGATAGGTAGGTAGGTAGGTTGATAGATAGGCAGACAGACAGATGCATAGGTAGGTAGGTAGGTTGATAGATAGGTAGACAGACAGATGCAAAGGTAGGTAGGTAGGTTGATAGATAGGCAGACAGACAGATGCATAGGTAGGTAGGTAGGTTGATAGATAGGTATATAGACAGATGCATAGGTAAGTAGGTAGGTTGACAGACAGACAGACAGATAGACGGACGGATGGACAGACAGACATATTTAGATAGATAGATAGATAGGTTTACTACCTACCAATTGAAGTGAACATTCCTTCACGTAAAGGAATATTGGTAGACTGAAGACCTGCAGGCCCTAAGAAGAAGAGGAAACAATGCAAAATGTTATATTTTGTGATGTTATAGACGAATATATATACATTTATGACGGAAAGATTTGTGGATTTAACAATAATAATATTATCAGAAGCAATTGAAGTCTTTTTGTTCATGTTTTTATTTTCGTATTAAATAAATAAAAGAAAAAAAGTATATATTTTTTACTTTGCCAATATATATAGCTGTACTGTTAGGTGACATTGCATATGTATAGGGGTCTTTGCTATAAACAATAAAAAAAGAATACACATTCTAAATACTGGTTTACGCCTATTAACAAGGATACTGTGACGTAAAAAGTGTGAAGAGTTTGGTGTAATTTTCCTTTTTACCCTACATCTTAATCCATCCACTGTATCATGTACTTTTTAGAAGATAAGATAAAAAAAAGTCTGTCTCTAGGTAAGTAAACCAGCCTGGTGAATATTTTTAAGTAGCCTTGAGCAAAGGAAAACATTTCTGGTTTGTCAGAATCGATCCGTCTGAAAAATGTTTTCATTCAGATTTTCTTTGTGTTTCGTCCATGTGGCTTTTGATTCAGAAAAAAATCGGCCATGCAACCATTTTAGGAAAAATGCTTTGGACAAACCATTCACAGATCAAGTGAGAAGATCTGACCAAAAGGAAAAGCAGTAAAAAAAAATATCTGTATTTATATATTATATATTTGTTAATCATCTTTTTTGCCATCAATCATCGTTTTTTGGACTCCATGGGTGGAACTCTAAAACCCAAAACTAACAAAACGTTAATCTATTGCCTGTTTCCTTTGTTCCTTGATTTGTCCGTTTTGGAATATGGTTGAAACTGTGAGTATATCAATCCACAAGCTGCAACCTGGTCACCCATATGACTACTCTAACGTGTTAAACGTGATTGAACGACATTTCTGTATAATAACGTACTATTGTTTAAATGTTGATCATACATTCTTCGCTGGGACCTGCGTGTCCGTTATACTATGTTTGACTGTTGCATATAAAATGATGTGCCACTGTGCATCGATCAGGGCAAGCCCTGAAATTTTTTGTATGAATAAAGCCATTTTGATACTATCTTAAGACGAGAAACAAGAATATAGGGTTAAGGTGGTTATATAAAGCTATATGGAGTTATAAAGACATGCAAATAGAGCAATTTTGAAACTGTGATCACCCAGATTTCGATGAATTGCTATTTGTTTGAAACCATATGCACAAGTCTAATATTTAGCAAGTTGAATATCTAGTCTCTCTAGTGAAGCTGTGGTTTGTAAAGTTCATGATTGTTTTTTACGGAAAAGGAACTCACTTTATTCCCCAAGCAGGTGAAGACTCCTTTCATTAATTGGACCATTTTGCTACATACTATTTTCATTCCTTGCTGAATTTTTGAAACTCACATTTTGCTCTCCAGGATTGAGTAAGAAAACTGTTTCTTTTGTCTGTTCACTAAACATTGTGCAAACAAACTGTGGTGCGTCATATCCCTAAATCAAAATTGTTATTATTCATTCAACATATTCCTTGATTCTCTGTAATTTTTCATATAAAAAGAACAAGTAAATAAAAAAATGAGTGTGGACCGAAATATGAGATGAAGCATGTCCTGTTGTAGCTTACAATCTAGGAGGAAGCCAGGTATAGGAACTTCTTCTTAATATGCAATGTTTAGTACATGCTTGTTACTCTAAAGGACTGGAGACTAGTGGAAAGTCTGACAGATTGAGGTAGGAAATATGGAAATGGTGTGGTCTTTGTTAAATGCTGTTGGTGATAATTAGCAATGTGGATATGAAAAGAGGACAAGAGCAGTGTGATAAAGAAGGGTACTAATTAATTAAAGAGGAAATATAGCGAGGGTCAGGGCCGCCACCAGAAATTTTAGGGCCCCTAACTCAGCTCAGGGTCTAGGCTCCATGGGGCCCGCCTCCAATCCCGCCCACAGGGTCCACCTCCAAATCCCGCCCACAGGAATACACACAGACACAAACACACACACTGATACAAAAGGACACAGATACACACACACAGATACTAGATAGATGGTGGCACTTGTGCAGAGGTCAGGAAAAAGACCGGTGGACCAGTGTCACGATGCCCTGTAATAACTCTCCCAGAAGGGAATAACCCTTAATTGAAAGTAAATAGGATGAAAGGAGGGGACTAGAGAAAGTCCCTGAGGCGGAGAGTTATAGTGAAAATGGGGAGTCCCTACCTTTAATAATCCTAAGGGGAAAAAACAAACAATAGGGAAAGAATAGGACAGGTAAAACAAAGGTAAGGGGTAATACTAGCAAACAAGGGACAAATAGTGTCACAGGTCCTCCTTAAAATTGGGAGGTTACCTGATGATGTCCTCGGCTAGATAGGTTCCCCTTAACCCTAGTGGAGGGATCTGAGCTGGTAGGTAGAGCTTGCTACGAACGGAGGAGCAGTGAAGGGAAAAATCCTCTACCAGGGGACACACACAAGGTCCCAATGTAAACCTTAACAGGACTACTGAATGGAGAGGACTGACCCTAAATACCTCGGCACTATATGAGGACCACTAGTGCCTACTGTGACCAGAGTCCCTATAGCTCCCCCAGACCAAAGCCCTTGTAGTGCAGAGCAGCGAGAGACCTCTAAAGAGGGACACACAAGATCCCAAGTAACCTAAGCAGGAACGCTGAGGGAAGAGGTCTAAACCTAAGTACCTCGGCACTATATAGGAGCAACTAGTGCCTACTATAACCAGAGACCTCTAAAGGGGGACACACAAAATCCCAAATAGCCTAAGCAGGAACGCTGAGGGAAGAGGTCTGAACCTAAGTACCTCGGCACTATCTAGGAGCAACTAGTGCCTACTATAACCAGGAACCCTGCCTGTCCTAATAGCTAAAAATAAATTAAATTAAATTAATAAATCAAATCCATTAGTGCTACCAAAAGGAGTGTAAATAAATTATAAAGTGAGTCTAGCTAGGTTATAGTAGGCACTAGTTGCTCCTAGATAGTGCCGAGGTACTTAGGTTCAGACCTCTTCCCTCAGCGTTCCTGCTTAGGCTATTTGGGATTTTGTGTGTCCCCCTTTAGAGGTCTCTGGTTATAGTAGGCACTAGTTGCTCCTATATAGTGCAGAGGCACTTAGGTTTAGACCTCTTCCCTCAGCGTTCCTGCTTAGGTTACTTGGGATCTTGTGTGTCCCTCTTTAGAGGTCTCTCGCTGCTCTGCACTACAAGGGCTTTGGTCTGGGGGAGCTATAGGGACTCTGGTCACAGTAGGCACTAGTGGTCCTCATATAGTGCCGAGGTATTTAGGGTCAGTCCTCTCCATTCAGTAGTCCTGTTAAGGTTTACATTGGGACCTTGTGTGTGTCCCCTGGTAGAGGATTTTTCCCTTCACTGCTCCTCCGTTCGTAGCAAGCTCTACCTACCAGCTCAGATCCCTCCACTAGGGTTAAGGGGAACCTATCTAGCCGAGGACATCATCAGGTAACCTCCCAATTTTAAGGAGGACCTGTGACACTATTTGTCCCTTGTTTGCTAGTATTACCCCTTACCTTTGTTTTACCCTTCCCTATTGTTTGTTTTTTCCCCTTAGGATTATTAAAGGTAGGGACTCCCCATTTTCACTATAACTCTCCGCCTCAGGGACTTTCTCTAGTCCCCTCCTTTCATCCTACACACACAGATACATACTAACAGACACACATACTGAAACAGACATACACGCATATGGGCATACATACTGACACACACATACTGAGGCATACACACATATACAGACACAAAGGCATACATAGTGACAGACAGACACATACTAACATCCATACAGACACACATGCATGAGGACATACAGACACAGACATCCATACACACTGACATACATACAGACACCGACATACATCCACACATACATCCATACACACATTCATAATGACCTACAGACATACATACATATATAAACAGACATACTGACAGACATACATACACTGACATCCATACACACATACATTCATAATGGCATACAGACATACATTCATAATGGCATACAGACATACATACATACATTCAGACTGACATACATGCATATATACAGACATACTGACAGACATACATACATACTGCCATACATGCATACAGACATCCATACACACATACACACAGACATACGTTCATAATGACATGCAGACATACATTGATACTGACATACATACATATATACATACATTCATATATACATACATACAGACATACTGACAGACATACAGACATATATACATACATACATAATGACATACATTGATACTTGCATACATACATACATGCATACATACAGACATACATAATAACATACATACAGACATACATATATACATACAGACATACATGCATACAGACATCCATACACACATACACACAGACATACGTTCATAATGACATGCAGACATACATTGATACTGAGATACATACATACAGACATACTGACAGACATACAGACATATATACATACATACAGACATACATTGATACTGGCATACATACATACATACTGACAGACATACATGCATTCATACAGACACACACACACAGCTCATTTTCCAGCCACCCTCCTGTTTCTTACCTTTTCTTTGCAGGAGGGTGGTTGGGGCTGATGGAAGTAGTCGGCTGGCTCTCCCTCACTGCCTGGCTTGCGGTCCTCCCACGCGGAGTGAGCTGGGAGGAAGTGACCAATTACTTCCAGCAGCACTTGCTGCGGCTACATTTTTTTTTTTAAAGGGGCGTGGTCGTGCTATACCACGGCCACAGCACTGACCGGGCCCCTGAAAATATAGGGCCCCATGAGCATGCGGGCCCTGGTGGAACTGCACCGGCGGCAGTTCCGCCGCTACACGTGGGGCCCGGACAAGGGTATTGGTGATGAGGTCTGTGTAGCTTAGTATCAGTAATTTGATTTGGATCCTGAAGAGTATGGAAATTCAATAACCAGTTGACAAAGGATTACAGTGTGAGAGGAGGAGCAGATGAACATACGCCTAGAAGAGCTATTCATTCATACTGTAGAAGGCAATGTGAATTTTGGGGAGATTGGTAAGGTTGCAGTAATCAAAGCACCACTCCACTCCTAAAACAGCCATGTTTCCTCTTACCTTATGATGTTAGACCATTTTCAATGGTTTAACACAGGATTTGCATTTATATCTTGTGTTCTCGGTCACTATGGTAAAGGGAAGCATTGACCGCTCATGTGGTTATTGGCTGGGTGCATCGTCTCTCTGTCCATGACCAGTTGCCCAGTGCGAGTATCAGTACACACTGTTAACAGTTCAATTACAACAACAAAAAACCTCTAGTTGGCTAACTTGTCCCTCTTTATTTATACTTTATAATTTATTTCACTGAAAAGCCATATTCAGTAAACACACCCTAAAGTATTAAAATGTATTGATGTTGCGAACATAAAATTTTCCGTTCAAGAATGGCGAACGCGAAATTCCGCAAATGTTCGCGAACGGGCGAACCCGGCGAACCGCCATAGACTTCAATAGGCAGGCGAATTTTAAAACCCACAGGGACTCTTTCTGGCCACAATAGTGATGGAAACGTTGTTTCAAGGGGACTAACACCTGGACTGTGGCATGCCGGAGGGGGATCCATGGCAAAACTCCCATGGAAAATTACATAGTTGATGCAGAGTCTGGTTTTAATCCATAAAGGGCAAAAATCACCTAACATTCCTAAATTTTTGGAATAAGGTGCTTTAAAACATCAGGTATGATGTTGTATCGATCAGGTAGTCACAGTGACAGACCAAACTCCCCGTTTAACGCACCGCAAACAACCGCAAACAGTCCATTTGCACAACCGCAAACTCCCTATTTGCACAAGGTTGGATACCAAGCTAGCCATGTCCCGTTCCTTGTCCTCACTGATGTCATTGAAGGTCTCTTCCTCCACCCATCCACGTACAACACCAAGGGTCCCCGAAAGGTGACAACAAGCCCCCTGTATTTTTTTTTTTTAATGTACGCTACTGTTACACCAGATATGCGTTGCACTGGTGTGACACTGTGCCCTGGCAGGCCCTGAAACACACACGTGTAAAGGAAACTGACTGCTATTATTTCACAGTCAAAAAAGATTTTTTATTTTAAATGCAAGCTATTGTGACACCAGATATGAGTGGTGGCACTGGGACCACCTTAAAAATATTGGATATCGCTAAAAATCATGATCACTATATACTTTCTCTACAAACCTCTAAAACGAACCAAACTACTCATCCATCCGCTATACCACTTTATCCCACCTAGAACTAGTGCCCAGTTAAAATACTTGACTCTTACTTACCCACACTCAGTCATGCCACACACATTTCACCACTACTCTCACTGAATCCCTCTGACTATGGCTAAATTCATCTTCTACATCAGAACACTACTCCTAAGATTGGGTTGTATCCATGTCTCGGGTCTTTCATTTAGAATAGGGGCAGCTTCGGTCTCCTTCAACACTGACACTCCAGTGCATATTATTAAAAGATTGGGCAGATGGAAATCCTCAGTCTACAACCGATATATTCCTCATCCCGAGAAAGAAATGAGGAAAGCTTTTAAAAGTTTGGCTTTGTAAATTTGATGCAATAAGTGTGTTTTTCTTTAATACCTTTTCACCCTCTTTGCATGAACCCGATTTACATATATTACTAATATGTTTCTGAACATATATATTATATTATTCACTCACTCACTCACTCACTCACTCTCTGGGCCGGCCTAAGACATCATGCTGCCTAGGTCCAACGATAAATGACTATGGGGGATAATGTATAATAAACACAGGTTACTGGCTATGGGGGGTTAATGTATAATAAGCACAGGTTACTGGCTATGGGAGGATAATGTATAATAAACACAGGTTACTGGCTATGGGAGGGATAATGTATAATAAACACAGGTTACTGGCTATGGGGGGATAATGTATAATAAACACAGGTTACTGGCTATAGGGGGTAATGTATAATAAACACAGGTTACTGGCTATGGGGGATAATGTATAATAAACACAGGTTACTGGCTATGGGGGGATAATGTATAATAAACACAGGTTACTGGCTATGGGGGGATAATGTATAATAAACACAGGTTACTGGCTATGGGGGGATAATGTATAATAAACACAGGTTACTGGCTATGGGGGGATAATGTATAATAAACACAGGTTACTGGCTATGAGGGGATAATGTATAATAAACACAGGTTACTGGCTATGGGGGATAATGTATAATAAACACAGGTTACTGGCTATGGAGGATAATGTATAATAAACACAAAAAAAAAATTATACAAAAAAAAAAGAATGCAGCTTCAGAATTAATCTAAATTGTATGCTGTCTAGGAGGTGGGAGGGTCTGGGAGGCAGGGTCTGCTGCTGATTGGCTGGAATGTGTCTGCTGACTGTGAGGTACAGGGTCAAAGTTTACTCAATGATGACGAATAGGGGGCGGACCGAACATCGCATATGTTCGCCGTCCGTGGCGAACGCGAACATGCGATGTTCGCCAGGAACTATTCGCCAGCGAACCGTTCGGGACATCACTATTAAAATGCAATAAACAGCTAATTCTTACTTACATTCATGGACAGAGAAGAAGTTTCCTATTCCATGCCCGGTACCATGACCATAATTAAGCCCGATTTCCCACAAAGCTCGCCTGGCAAAAGACTCTATTACTCGTCCTGATAGAAAAAAGAAGAGAAAATGGAAAATGTCACATGGTCACAGAACATATTCATTATGTCATTTATTTATGATCCATTCCTCCCCCTCCTTCACGGTTAAAATGAGGTAATAAAGTTTTACCAAACTTGTTTACTGATTGAGAGGAGGTAAGATGGGTCAGTTATTTCAATCCCATGTGCAAATAATTGTTAAGAAAAAAAAGTATTTTTTTCCAAAAATATGGTTTCATGTGCAATGTCTAGTACATGTTCTTTGTTGCCCCGCTTTCAAAACAAAAATTGCATCAAACTAAAATTCTAGTCCTTTAAAATTGTGACATTTTGCTTCTTTTAGAGTGTATAAACTATATTGTGAGCAGTTATATTATAGCAGTATTATATTTTGTGGCCTCAGGTTTGTTAATGTCAATTGATTGCAACTTATTGATTCACGAATAAAGAACATTATCTGTTCCTAAGACATCACTGGTAGAAGATTTACTTTTACGTATGTTTTTTACAGTGGTTCTCAAAAAAAGAACATACCAGGGGAAAATTTGTTTGTAAGATTTTTAGTAAACAGTCAGAACATTCTTCTCTACGAATATATAGTGAAACAAATACATTACTTACCAGATGTATCTGAAGGAAAAACAAGCATGCTTAACTCAAGATTTCCTATCAGGACTCTGGTATATGCTTCCTATTGAGATACATGATGAAATATTAGGAAACGTTAGTCTGGACTTACTTTTTAATTACATATCGTTCACATTTGACACTTAAGGCAATACAACTTAATTCAGCCCATTTCAATCAGGTATAATATCTTACTGTAAATTCAAGGAGGAGTATGCAAAAAGCAGCACACTAATGGAGCTGTCCTATTAGCATGTACTCAATGTAATAAAATAAACTATTAAAGGGATATGCTAAGCACCAACCCAACTTTAGCTTGATAAAACAGTTTTGGTGTATAGCTAATGCAGACTCACTGCTCAATTCACTGTCATTTTAGAATGAAGCCACTTTGTTTATGCAGTCCTAGCCACACCTCCCCTGCCTGTGATTTGCACAGCCTCTCTACATGCTTCCTGTAAAGAGATATCACATTTTTAAACATTGTTTATTGCACAGTGTGTTTAATTAAGGATTTCTTATCTTTTGCACTTTTATTTGCATTCTATAGCATATAAATGCCACCTGTGATTAAAGTTTTATTAACAGAGCAGGAGATAAAAACTTCTAATATACACACATTGTGCTGTACAAATTAAACCTTTATTTCATGGAGGCTGTGTTAGTTGTAACTAGTAGAGGTGTGGCAAGGACTGCATAAACAATGTGATTTAATACCTAAACATTAGAGAATTGAGCAGTGAGACTGCTGGGGCTTAAATGTTACATACAAACTCCTTTGTTAAGTTTAAGTTGTTGTCACTTATGCTGAGAGGGGAAGTCCTTATTTACTAAATGAAGAAGTGGGGGGGGGGGAGGGGCGGTGGGGAATGACAAAGGAATTGCAAATGTAGCAAAATATAGCTTGGCTATTGTAGCCTAAATTCTGGGCCTAAATTCCCTTAATTCTAAACTTTCTATATTTTCTTTATAATAGCTCATTTGTTTTTATATTTTCATATTTATTTTATAATAGGATAACTGCATTGTTTTTGTTTAACCTTTGGTTCTTTTAAAGAAGTGCAAAAAAACTAGCCTGATTATATTGGTATACACAGTATTAATGATATAGATTAAAAAGATTTAAAAAAAAAAAAAACATCCAGTCAATGTATATTAAGAGGGTATTAGACATTAGTTCCTTTAACCATGCCCATCCCTGTCTCTTACCATGTACCGTAAGATCCACCTAAATTTATTTGATCTATTTGTAGAACTAACTATATTTTTATTACATTCTCTTTTTTACATATAATAATTATATTATTGAACTGCACATTTTGAAAAGTCATAACCATATGTTGAAATAGCCTATGTGTGTTACATTTATTTTTGGACTACAATGTTCCTAAATTCTGAGACTCCATGGTGAAGGTTAGCAAAATGAATGCATTGGTAGAAGATATCTAATAAATCACACAGTATTTCATAAGAAATAATAAAACCTTTTCAAAATCACTTGGTTTTCCCCAATGGACAGTTCTTGTTATATCAGTTGTCCCATCACTGAAAAATATTTGGAAACGAGTTAGTCAATGTTATTACATTTAATGTGAAAATTGTTAATGCAAAACTGAATTTCAAATGCAGTGAGGTTCCTTCTAATGCTTGAATTATCAGAATATTCTGAATATCAATGTATTACCTCCTCCTGATCTGATTGCAATCATTCTTCCTTGTTATATTTTACTGGAATAAACTCTCTTTTCATAAACAGTCGACTAACTTTGTGACTTTTCGCAACAGTCTTCATTTTACCTCTAATGCTTTAACCCTTTCTTGGCTCCATCTGACCTTTTGGTCTCCACACTGGCCTAGCCCAACTTGTTTGTACACATACGAATTACAAAAAAAGAAAAGAAAAAAAAATTACAAGAATTAATATGCCTGCGTACAAAACCACATTAAATATTTAAGAAAACGAAAAAATGTGGTTAACTCACAGGACTTTACCAGTGTGTATTTATTTGTGCAACAAAAAAGTTTTACATCCACCCAAATGATGTTTCGACCTCTTTGTACACTGATCTTGAAAAAGAACCGAAGAGGGAAAATGTCAATTGATTGGACCACATTTTGTTTTATATATATATATATATATTTATTTATTTTTGCACCATTTAAACATGATTTGGAATTTTGGAATCCAGTGAGTGCTCTCATTTTTGTATTGGAATATAATTTCAGCGCTGGTTAACAAATTTAAATCTCTTTAGTTTAGAAAAATGTCACCTCAGAGGGCATATTATAACATTATAAAAATATATCTGGGGCCAATACAAACCACTGTCTTGAAATCTATTCACAAACGGGACTATACATAGGACACAAGGTCACGCATGTAGACTGAAAGAAAGGAGATTTAGTCTAAGGCAAAGGAAATTTTTTACAGTAAGAATAATAAGGACGTGGAATTCTCTGACTGAAGAAGTGGTTTTATCAGAGTCTGTACAGATGTTTAAACACCAACTAGATGCATATTTGCAAAAACATAATATTCAAAGTTATCATTATTCAATTGTAGGGTAATAGCTTCTTGATCAAGGGATAAATCTGACTGCCATTCTGGGTTCAAGAAGGCATTTTTTTCCTAGTTTGCTGGCCTTCTTTTGGATCAACAGCAAAAAACAGATTTGAGGAAGGCTATGTAACCCAATGCTAATGATACAAACAGTAAATATTTTGGTAAATGCACAAAATTAAATCTTTGTTAGTTTAGGTTTTGAATGAATCTATAAATTAGTCAAAGATTATTTGAGGAGACATAATAATGAATACAGATAGTGTTATGAAAGAAAATAAATAATTACCAAATACTCACAAATACTGACCACCAGAATCAACCAGGTAGATTTCATTTACAGTGAGTCCACGGTAGGATTCATTAGATGCTCTATAAAAAAAAAAAAAAAAATGATTGATGCACTATTGACACTATTGACACTATTGACACTATTGACACTATTTCAACAGTTCTCATCATACATACATAAGCTGTCATCACATGTTATACCTGTTATTGTACTGGTACCTAATGGTTTGCATTCCTCCATAATATTCAGCGGAAATTAGGTAGCTAGGCAACTACCCATAATAAAAATGTATACTGTAGCAGCCATACTCCATTCATTGCAGCCAATCAGATCGAAGTTCCAATGTATTTTTGTTTGCCTTCCTTGGCCTTGATTTAATAAGTTTTTCAAATGATTCAATGCTGTTACAATACATTTCTAAATGATGTATCTAAATATGTAAAATGCTGGATCTTTGTTGCAATTAAATATGTAAATGTTGTCACATACTATTGACATATGGATGTCATCTTATATCCATGTAAGTACAATGTTTAGGCATTACAATGCATTCTGGATAATGGAAACATCCCTTACACCCAGTCATCCACATGAACATACACTACTTAGACCTTTAGATTTGGCAGACATTACATTAAGCCCCCCTTCACCCTCATTCTCTCACGTCTTACCTATAGTGGGGTAAAGCTGCATTCAAGCCGCTGGCAGATATAGTTCCAAAACTTGGACCTTTGAAGTGGGCCTGCTTCCTGGAATTAGTAAAAATATGTATTTGATATTGGTTCAGAATACAATTTAATCCATGTAATACATAAACCTTGGGGAAAACAGAACAGTTTTTTCTTCAGGGTTTAGGGGGCTACAGCACTTCACTCCCCCCCCCCCCCAAAATGTAGAAAAACATCTTGTCACATGGTGAAGGATGTTAAGGTTTGTCATCTAAAACACTTTATATTAGAATAGATTTGTCAAAAATGTAAATACAATAACATTTATTTCAGGAATGTGATACAATGTTAAGCAGAATTCCAGGAATCGAAATCTAAATAATAGTATGCATTTGATGCCAGTAAGCATGTGGAATAAAGGAAACATCAAGTTATAGACTTGCCAATGCAGTTCCATGAGAAGTCTTTGCAAGGCAGGTCATTTGGCCAATTTCTTCCTCTTGAGTTTAGTTGCACTGAGCTAAACAATCAGGAAGTAACAGGCTGGTTGTCTGATTGACCACCATGGGGTATAAGGTTAATCCATAAAGCTACCCATTTCTGTCAAAATCTGCACTGTTCGTGAAATGAAAAAGAGGACTCACCTTCAGACAAAACACTTCAGCAAGCTATAATTATTTAGGTGTTTGGAGTGTTCCTCCAAGGCAGAATTCAATTCATGCTATAGTTTTGATTCAGAATGATGATAAGTTTAAGTAGGCAAATTAAGTTATGAAAAAAGTGCACTCACGCTCGAAGTGAATCTACATAGTCTCCTGCATTGTTTTCATTTACTGTCCCTGAAGGTACTGTCTTCTCTAGCCAGATCATGAACTGAATTACTGCAACCGCGTCTCGGATCTACAAAATAAATTAGTGTTACCTGTTGCATAGTGTTATGTATGTGCATACATACAATTCAGGGATTGTGTATTTGTTCACAATATCCCTCCTTTATTCTCATTTGTGAAGGTTAGTTTTATTCATGTCGACGGCTACGAAAGAGTGAGGTGCTGATTTATTTTATACCAAGCTGACATTCACTATAATCATCAACAGACTGATTGCAGGTGAAAAGAACATTATAAAATATTTCCACGCACATGGCAGTTTTTCAGTAATTCTTGCTCTTTCTTGTTTTTTACAGCCTTCGTTATCATAGCAGGTGAGTATTCTTCAGCCAGGAGCTTTTCCTAGAAACAAGCACAGATACAATGAATTAAACCAGTGCTACTGGTAGATATTTTATACATTGTCTGTCAATGTGAAAATAATTTTTCTTTCTACTCTGCATTACTAAATCTCCAACAGTTGTGCTTTATTCGACTGTCTTCTCGTATATTCCTAATGTTCAATCCCCGCACCTGGTCTTGCTGCCTCCATCTCAAAAATATTGCACACATAGACATTTCTTACTAAAATAAACACTTTTAATGTATTCATTCACTGAAGGAGAATATTGGCTATTTACACCTCTTCCTTATCTGTCATCCTGGCAACCATTTGACTCAGTTCCAAGCTACACAAAATGTTTCCTTTCTTGACTCATCTTCATTGCTCATCAACCATCCACGGATCTGCAAAACCCTTCACTTTGTATCATCCATACAAAAAAAAAAAACAAATAAAGAATAAAAATGAAATTCCTTATCCTAATTTACAAAAAACATTTTCCATTTTACATCACAACCATCTTACTAAGTATAACCCAATTTTCCAAAGCTGCCCTTAACATATAGGATTAACATGCAATGCCTGACTCTATCGCTCATTATCTTCAAACTCTTTTTCAAAAATCTATATCTATAAACAGGCTTCTTCTTGATCATTCCACTAATCACAGCAACCATAATCGTATAAAAGTCATACTATATTAAACTAAATAATCCTAAACCCAGTCTACCATATATTTTATGCACCCTTTCTTTTATAAGAAATCACTGTGTACACCTTTAACTGCTGGCAGACAGGACATTGATCTCAACCAGGCAACATAACAAGAATTATATAGGTTGGACTCATGAACACTTATGGTATGCGGATAAATCTACATGGATCAAGCAAAATGAAAATTCTTGGTTATGAAATAAAGACACCGATTTGTAATCGCTTTCATTTAGATACAAGTTTCAGGACATTTATGGTATAAAGTATAAATTATTAAAAATAGTACCTTTGGTATTATTTCGTACAGTCCATAATTGGTGTATTTGGTTCCAATCCATACTATCACATTTCCTTTCACATAGTCAGTTACACTCTCCCGAACTTGATTGTAGTCAAGCACTTTGACGCATGTTGACTGTGGGCAATTGGTGTTCAGGTAAGTTGAAAGTTCAGGAGTGATGCGTGACATGTTATTTACAAACAAACTATTGGGGGAAAATAAAAGAGGAAAACATTAGAACAGAAATAGTGTGTGTCTGCTCGTCAGTATTCTAAATGGAATAAACAACTTGGAAATAGACAGGGTCATCATTCATGGAACACTTTACTCTTTCTTTATATTCTTTCACAGTCATATAGTTACACAAACATACATAGCATTAACGGTTCATGTTCACAGACCTACAGGACAATATGTTGAGAACTTTATTGCCTTTAATGTTTTAAAGGTAATGAAACGTGTGAATTCTTATTTTCTGGCTCTGACTATGCATCCTCTATCGCTTCTGTCTTGGTCAATTCCAAGGGAGAAAATAGGTCTTTGCTATGGATAACCTGTTGTGTTTACTCCCCACAAATAAAATTGTGTTTTTTTTTTTTTTTTTTCTAATTAATAAACCTAATCAAACTCACTGAAAACCTTTTAACTTATTTTGCTGAATATTTTGCAATGGCAAAGGTAATATATAACACGTAGCTTACAATGAAAAATTAAAAGAATTAGACTTTGAACTCTAGCATTTTTTAGCATTATTCTGTACAATGCTTGGACTTTGTAGCCTAGTAATTTAGATGAATTCAGGCATATGCTTGCGACCTTGCAGATGTACATATGTCTTTACACATCACTGAAAGTCCCATCCCAAATACTTTAATCACCTTCTTACCTGTTAAGTTACTAACCTTGACTAACATTAACATAGAAACATAGAAACATAGAATGTGACGGCAGATAAGAACCATTCGGCCCATCTAGTCTGCCCAATTTTCTAAATACTTTATTTAGTCCCTGGCCTTATCTTATAGTTAGGATAGCCTTATGCCTATCCCACGGATGCTTAAACTCCTTTACTGTGTTAACCTCTACCACTTCTGCTGGAAGGCTATTCCATGCATCCACTACCTTCTCAGTAAAGTAATACTTCCTGATATTATTTTTAAACCTTTGTCCCTCTAATTTAAGAAATACATGTAGATGGTTACTTATTGTAATCCATTAGTAAATAGTCATCCTTGGTACATAAAAGGTACACTTCAGATATTTTGGACTGGCTGGCCTTAGTCCTATATATACATACAAAATAAATCTGACCATAAATAGAGTTTGGATTGGTCCAGACATTGTATCTTAGATCCAGGCTTAATACGTAGCATGGTACTTTATGAGTAACTATGATTGGTGACGCAGCTTTCCAATGGGTAACTATTTTCTAACACTTTACTATTTAGATGCACTTGTGCAAGAAGTCTACATTTGCAGTGACAATTTGTTGGATTGTTGTTAAATAAAGCATTCACTACACACAGCAGTTTAAGTAGAGTGGGCTTGCAAACCTGATGGAATCTTCAGCCAGCAATGCATATGAGTAAAAATATGGGTTAAAAGGAATGTCTTGCGCACGGAGATTAAAAAGCCCTAAGAAACAGAAACAGTAAGTCATTTTAGTGCGTTGATTAGTTAGCGATACATGATTAGTAAATTATGCTGTATTTTCACTTTAGTAAATATATTATAATGCCACATAATTATATAAATATATATCATTTTTTATTTTCTTGCTCTGTGAATAAAATCAGGATTTAGTGGTTGCCCCCATGCTTTGTCCCCTTCAATCATCTCTTTTTTTTTGGAGCCACCAGTTGAATTCTGTATCACAAATTATCCTTGTCCTTTGCTCTTTTAGCTTGGTTCGTGATTTGGGCTCTGAGTTTGGAAATTTAGACAATTAACCGATCAGTCCAAATTCAGACGAACTGCAGTTCAAAAAGAAACAAATCTCCATGTTTAGTAACTATGTCTTGTTTCTCCTAGGTTAAGCTTGTCAGCTCCACTGTAACTTGAGCATGTAACTCTATGGTGATAAATTTGTTCTACTCACATGCAGTTTCTTCTAAGGCAGAGAGTAGCACAGCAGTGGGCTTCTGGGCATGGTTTTTCATTTGATCACGAATATTCACCACTTTCTGCTGCCAGGTATCCCCTGAAAAAAATAAATAGTAAGAGCTAAAGGTTATAAAAGTATTTATTAGCATTGATTTCAAGCTGGTTCATATAAGACTGACCACCATTCGTACATGTACCATTTGAAAAGTCCACCATTAACAGTATGATAGAACAACAACCCAGATTGAGGTACCATTCTTCTCATTTCCGTTCCTTTTTTAGAAAATCAGACTGTGCCTAAAGAGCACTAAATCTCATTCAAGGGAACATAAGGAAAGGAAGTGGATACCCTCAAAAATTCATCGTAATCGCAAAATTTGGAAATAAAAAAATAAACAATTAAATCTAATTTGGGTACTTAAAATTAACTATTGTTCCAGAATTAACAACCAGATAACAGATTCTGTAATTGTAGTGGTCAGAAGAATACAAACTAATGGAAACATGATGTCTTCTGTTAAATACAAAGACTGTAAGGTCAAAACGTTGCTTTGGGCTCAAATAAATTTGCCATTCTGAACCTTGGAGGGCCTGAACCATTTCTTGTATATTATACAATTTCCACTGGAACCTGGTGCTTGGTCCTGGTTTAGTTGCACCCTGGCTCAGATTGATGGGATTGAGTGCAGTTCCTTATGTTTGCTGTTAAATACAGACATCCATTTTGAAATGATTCTATTTGTGTTTTAATCTAGTATAGTATTAGACTAAAGCATATAGTGTATAGAAAGGTGCATGGGCTATGGATTGCCCTTTTGAGTGGGATCACTTTAATATGAAAATGGTGTAGATTTTATCTGTAGAATAACAAGTGAGTTAAAAACTAGCATGAGACCTGATCAGGGGCCAAAGATGGACAAGTTATACGAGTTCTGTTTCTCTTGCAATCTGTCTCTTTAGCTAACAAGATTTTATAATTTATATATGTAAAAAACAGATACAATGTTGTAACATCTTTTTTATTGGACTAACATATTTTTTTAGTGACAAGCTTTCGGGAGAACCTCCCTTTCTCAAGTCTGAAGCATTTCTGAGCAAGACGACACATAGAATTCAAAGTTGAGTTGTGATACAGAGGTTAAAGCGAAATGAGTACAGATAAGACACAGGTTTGATAGAACATAGACACCATTCTTGCAGAGGGTGGTAAATATCTTATGCGAAGATCACAGAGTGAGGGGGAGAGAGAGAGAAAAAAAAACAAGCAAACAGTGCTGAAAATGGTGCTAGAAGGGGGGAGTATTAATATAAACAATGCCTAAATTTCCATCCAAGAGTTACAGGATATGCATGAAGGCCTATATCCAGCATACAAAGACACACGCACACATTCACACACATGTACATATACAGTAGTAGTGCATATTTACAAGTATACACAAGAACACTATACACAAGTACATCCGCTATACATATAAATACAACCAAATGCCCAAATATATGTACATGCACACCTACACATGCACACATCCACACACAAGCACCAATACATGTACCTACACGTATACTATATATATCATTTTTTTTAAAGAATTTCAAACAACTAAACGATATAGCTCCATACTTTAATTTTAATGATTTGAATGTAAAAGTAATTTCATTGTACATGTTAATGACACAGACTAACTTCTCACAGGGACAGATATTACAGAAATAAATATGGATATGAACTGAGGTACATTCAAAATGCAGATTACAGTTCTGTTTCCGGAGTTGCTGAGCTGCAGTCTATAAAGTCTGCGCTGTTTCTGAACCTTGTGTAGTCATACGTGTAACAAGAGTCTTTCATTATATAACCTCCAAAGTAAGTAAATACTACACCTAATGTCATTGTGTTAACACAGTGGTTTCAGTTCCTGACAAACACTAATTACTGACTCAAAGTGTTCCTCGCTCGGCATAAGGGTTTATTTACTAAAGTGAGAATTCAAGGTGAATTCAAGGTGAATTTAAACTCAAGGCCAAAATTTCTGAATCTGTAACATTTATTGGCAGCTATACTTTCAGTTCAGCTATTCTGCCTCTAAATGTAAACTTCACTTTGATTCACTCTGAATTCTCACATTAGTTTTTTATTCACTAAAAAGCGAGCTATGGACGATTTAAAAAAAACTGCTATAATGTAGCTCTTGTGGAGAGCTGATTACACTAAGCACCTTCCATTCTGACCACTGTTAATCTTAAAACTAATAAAAAATGTAAAAAGATAACATTAAGGCTATGATCTGATCATCTCATTGGTCAACTAAAGCCTGGTCCTTAAATGTCACTGCTTCTCTGATCCCTTCTTCACTCGTTTCCTGTTTTTCCATTCTTTCTTTCTTTCTTTCTTTCTTTCTTTTTTTCTTTCTTTTTTATCTTTTTGACTTTCAAGGTCAGTTAGAATGTAGACTACTGTTTGTCTGTCCACGCTCCTTTCTCTGTAATTCTTGAACTCATTATATTGACTATGTTCACCCATGACAAATGATCCTCTTATATTTTGCAATTGTTCTGTATCAAATTTATTGGCAATGTCTTTGTCTTCTTTTATGTTTTTTTCTCTTAAAAAACAAAAAAACAAAACTGCTATAAAGTATTGCTAGATTTTCATGCTCTACTGAAAAATATAAACTTGATTTTTATGTTTATGGTTTAGGGCCATGCCCCCCTCATTTTAACCCTGTAAGTGAAAATATTGCCATTCTGCAGGTCGAGTAAGGTTTACATTGCAGGGTTTAACCCTCCAGCTCTACAAACGTGGCCGTGACCACTGCACCCCAGCACTTTTATCACCTTGCACTTTGAACTGCACTTTGCCCAGGCGGGGAAGACCGCGGGCATCACTGCTTTCATCTTCACAAGCCACCTATTTCACCACTTTGGCGGCCATCTTGATTTGACAGCACCACTGTGGGCGGAGCCTACACTGTTACCAGGAGGAGGGGCTTGGCATCCCCTTATTTGCCGCCGCGCGCTGCGCGTGAACAAAAGCTCCAGCTCTACAAACGTGGCCGTGACCACTGCACCCCAGCACTTTTATCACCTTGCACTTTGAACTGCACTTTGCCCAGGCGGGGAAGACCGCGGGCATCACTGCCTTCATCTTCACAAGCCACCTATTTCACCACTTTGGCGGCCATCTTGATTTGACAGCACCACTGTGGGCGGAGCCTACCCTGTTACCAGGAGGAGGGGCTTGGCATCCCATTATTTGCCGCCGCGCGCTGCGCGTGAACAAAAGCTCCAGCTCTACAAACGTGGCCGTGACCACTGCACCCCAGCACTTTTATCACCTTGCACTTTGAACTGCACTTTGCCCAGGCGGGGAAGACCGCGGGCATCACTGCCTTCATCTTCACAAGCCACCTATTTCACCACTTTGGCGGCCATCTTGATTTGACAGCACCACTGTGGGCGGAGCCTACCCTGTTACCAGGAGGAGGGGCTTGGCATCCCCTTATTTGCCGCCGCGCGCTGCGCGTGAACAAAAGCTCCAGCTCTACAAACGTGGCCGTGACCACTGCACCCCAGCACTTTTATCACCTTGCACTTTGAACTGCACTTTGCCCAGGCGGGGAAGACCGTGGGCATCACTGCCTTCATCTTCACAAGCCACCTATTTCACCACTTTGGCGGCCATCTTGATTTGACAGCACCACTGTGGGCGGAGCCTACCCTGTTACCAGGAGGAGGGGCTTGGCATCCCCTTATTTGCTGCCGCGTGCTGCGCGGAGCGCAGCGGGCGCAGGCGGCGCTCCGGCGGCGCACTGGAGGCGCGCCAGAGGGAAGCCCGTCTGTGCCCGTCCGTGCCCCGGACGGGCGGACCAACAACAACTTATCTATCTCTCACTTTGTTTTTATTAATCCTCCCCCCCATCTTTATTAATCCTCCCCCCTATTGTTTACCTATTCATTTCTTTTAACGCTGTTATTCTTGAAACTTCATCCAGTCTCCAAACTGTAAGTGTTACTCTGCGCATTCTTTATCGCTATCGATCATTTTTATGCTAAATGTTAAGATCATATATCTCTGACAATTGGTAAAACTTGTCGTTATCTGTTATTGTTATATATAATTGATTGTGCCTCAGCTGTTGAAACCTTGTAGCATCATGAGTAACCTGAATTATTCTGCTTCTTATTTAAAGGCTTTAAATACTCATGGCCCAATAAGTATTCGCACTGCCCTCAAATTAAAGAAAAATAAAATATTATCTTACTATGGAAGCTCCCAAATTATTCTTAATTTGGCCAGCAACCTTAGCGAGACTAATAATACTCCAAAGAGCAATCATGGCCCGTCTTTTAAGGGTGCACTATTGAATGCCCGCTCAGCAATTAAGAACGCTGAGGCCATCAACATCATAATTAAAGATAACAATCTTGATTTTCTATTTTTAACGGAAACATGGTTTTCCCCCTCAGCCCCACCTCGTCTTGATGAATTGGCCCCCCTTGGATATCACATACTTATGTGCAATCGGGCAACAAGAAGAGGCGGGGGGATTGCGATTATTTTTAAAGAACATCTTAAAATCAGGGAAAATGAGATGGAGGTGACATCCTTTACCACATTTGAATATCTCTCCCTCCTATGGCAGCGCACTGAGAGGGAGACGGCAGGGCTAGCTCTCATTTATCACCCGCCTAATACTAGTACCCCCGTCATTATGGAGGAGATATCTGAACTGCTAACTACTATTAGTCTTAAGTTTGCCTCCTCCATTATTTTGGGAGACTTTAACTTATGGGCTGATTCTCCTACGGACTCTCATGCCCAGAGTTTAATACTTTACGCAAAAACCATAGGGTATAACCAAGCAGTGTCCGGCCCCACACATAGAGCCGGACACACGCTAGACTGGATTTTCCACAATGGGTTGATTTCTTCGACTACTACTCCTCAACCCACGGCTTGGAGTGATCATAATCTGATCAAGTTTGAGGCAGTAGGTGTTGAAATGAAGAAAATCCCCCACATCCCAAAAAGAAATAATATCTGCTCTTGGTCTCGAGATATTTCCAAAGTCACCGGACCTCTTCTTAGTACAACTTTTTCCAGCAAAATGGACTCCATTAAATTTCATGCTTCCCACACAGTAGAAGAGAAAATCTTACTGTTTAATTCAGTGATTGTAGAATCAATAGAACTTTTAGCCCCCATGAAAAAAACTTGTCTAGTAAGACAAGTAGATAAAAACCCTCCCTGGTTTAATCAGGTGACCAGGGAGATGAAATGGCGATGTCGAGCAGCTGAAAAACGGTGGAGAAAAGATTATAATGCCGACCTCAAATTGGAATATTTAAAATCCTTAAAATTATATAAATCTAGTATTAAAAATACGAAAAAACAATATTTTACAGATAAGATTACAAAAGCGAAGAACTCAGCGGCAGAGCTTTTTCGCACAACAAACCTCCTAGCAAATCCTAACTGTTCGCTTCCCCAAGAAGAAACATCTCAAAAGTTTTGCGAATCCCTCTCTCACTTTTTTAAACAAAAAATTGACCTAATTAGGAGCAACATAGTGGTGGAACCTGATACAGAAACTTTTACACCCTATGATGGCTCGATGTTCTCGAATTTTAAACCCGTTAGTACGCCTGAGATTTTGATCATCCTCAAGTCTCTCAGGGCATCGTCCTCATCGCTTGATCCCTGCACTGCACAGCTGGTGAAGGATGCCGCTGATGTTTTGGCCCCCTATATTGCAGACATTGTTAGTATGTCATTTGCCTCCGGAGTTGTTCCTGGCATTCTGAAGCAGGCTGTGGTTATCCCACTGCTGAAGAAACCAACTGTGCCACGCTCCGAGTTGAGCAACAATCGACCTATTTCAACCTTGCCTTTTTTGGCCAAGATCATCGAGAGAGCGGCGGTTTGGCAAATTCAGCCTCACCTGGAGTCTAATCACATTCTGGATGACTTCCAATCGGGATTTCGACCTGGTAGAGGGACAGAGACTGCCCTGGTTAAAGTCCACGACGATCTCCTGTGGGCCTTGGACAGAGGGGAGGAAATTGCCCTGGTACTCCTGGATTTATCGGCGGCCTTTGACACCATCGACCATGATAGATTGATAGAGAGGCTACTCACTGTGACTGGTGTGGATGACAGGGCCCTGGCTTGGGTGACCTCATTTCTCCACGACAGGGTTCAAAGGGTAAAATTGGGAACATTTTACTCCTCTAACATCGCCCTGACGTGTGGAGTCCCCCAGGGTTCGGCTTTATCTCCAATCCTGTTTAACATCTATATGAGGCCACTGACCCATATCATCCGCCGCCACATGCTTCCCTATCATATCTATGCCGACGATACCCAGTTGTACTTTCGCCTGGCCAAGAAAAAGGAGGATCAAATCAATCTTTCCTCCTGCCTACAGGATATCCAGTCATGGATGGGAGCCAATTATCTAAAACTCAATGGCTCCAAAACTGAATGTATCATCTTCAGTAACCAGGAGGTGAATAGTATCTTTCCCTCATGGCCGGACTCGTTTTCTCCATCTCTGAGTCCTGCCGCCAAGGTCAGAGATCTGGGAGTCATCCTCGACTCCAGGTTGACACTGAAGCCCCAGATTAATCAGGTGGTAAGTTCTTGCCACTACCACCTGAAACTTCTGAGGTCTACTTTTAGATTCATTGCCCCCTCCGATCAAATCTCGGTGGTCAACGCCATCATCGGTAGTCGATTGGACTACTGCAATGCTCTGTACCTTGGACTGCCCCAGAACATCATACACAAGCTCCAGTTGATACAGAACGCAGCTGCAAGGCTACTTACGGGTGTGGCCCGCAATGACCATATCACTCCATCATTAAGAGCCTTGCACTGGCTGCCCGTTCGTGAACGGGTTCTGTTTAAAACTGGTTGTTTGGTATACAAGGCTATCCATGGCATGGGACCAGACTATCTGAAGGATAAATTCACACGCTATGCTCCCAGTCGATCCTTGAGATCGGCTGATTTGGACTTATTGAAGATTCCAAATTTCAAAAAGAAAAAGTGCGGAGGGAGGACGAGTGATGTTCAGGGAGCGCAACTTTGGAACTCCCTGCCCCTGACATTAAGACTTGAGAATGATCTACTGAAGTTCCGCCGGAGCTTAAAAACAGTCTTATTTGCTCAGGCGTACGGGATTACATGAAAATTTTAACCCTGGTTTTAAATGCACTTGATTTTAATGCTGTTGTTTGCTGGATATTGTTTTATCTGTTTTTATTGCTGGTATGCGCATCGAGACCCTATGGGTAACAAGACTGCGTTTCTTAAGAATTTTTAATAAATAAATAAATAAATAAATAATAACCCCTTAAGGACACATGACATGTGTGACATGTCATGATTCCCTTTTATTCCAAAAGTTTGGTCCTTAAGGGGTTAAATGCCTCTAGTGTTTACCCTCCTGACAGCCACTAAATGTGCTTTTTCTAAAATAGCAGAGTAAAATACTGCTATTTCTATCAGATAGTCTCATAGCGCTTGCTTCACAATGCATTTCTATGGGAAAGCATCGGACTGGCTGAGATTCTTGATCTCAATGATCTCAAGCAAGGAGGTGTGCCTGCAGGGTGTAGACCAACATGGCGAAGACTGAAAGGATATTTCCACCTTCAAATCTAGCTATGGTAAGTGGATATTGCCATAGCTATATAACTATAGCATTAGGAATATCCTCAGCAGTGAATTGTGTGTTCCTCAATGTCTGGGTGTTAGCTTGTGGCAATCTACTATCCAGTCAAAATAAACTCTATTGCTCTGTATGGTGGGCAGTTTCTACCATGAATTAGTAGGATAAGGGTCCTCAAGTGCAAAAGTATTGAATCTCTCAAAAAGATGTGCTTAACAAAATTCTGACATTTTAGAGGAACCCGTTAAGTTTACCTTTCAAAACCTGTAAATTGTATTAGTAAAACCTTGTTTTCAAGTTTTATTATAAATCTCATGCTTCATTATACAGTGCAAAATCTTCTTATGTTGTTTATCGCAATGTTGTTGTCTATGCAATTCACTGCTCATTAAACTGACTATTAGCAAGACCAACATTGGGTAAACCTCTCTCAGTTTGTGATTACTTCTTCTGATTTTTGAAAGGCAAATGGCATATAAATAAAATGTATTGGTATTATTCATACTCTAGCTGAATTAGAAGATAGATGGTAGAAATACATTACCTACAAAATCATTCGGCAGTGAATAAATCTCACTGTTTGGCAAGGAAGGACGCTGACTGCCCCATATTTTATCCACTAAGTTGTCTGGTATTGAATGTAGAATCCTTCCAGAATCTTTTATCAAATTATTGTAACGTGTCCATTCATCTGTAAGCAAGCAGATATAATAATTAAACAAAGTATACAAATGTATAAAATAGATCTCAAGAGGGTTACACCTTACACCTTACACCTACCAATCTATAAACTATGACCTAAGACCACCACTAATAATAGAGTCATAATAAACTGGTTTGAGTCTATATTCTATAATTAGGCATATTAAATATTAATGATAAAACAATATATATCGGTTGTGAAAAATAAAAAAGATAAAGATATTGCCTGCCACAGGGTCATACATTTTATACTTTTATGAAAACTACCTAACTGGGGAAAACTACATTCAAATCATGTATCCCAAATCCAAAGCTCTGTTTCATTGGGGTCATAAAAAAAGCCATTTCAAACTAAATTACTAGTTGACTGTTTAGTTGCTTAAAGGGAGACTCCACTGCCCAAACAAAAAAAAATTGTAGATATTTAGCATTTAGTATTTAGTAGATATAACCCAATGAAAACATGCATGCATTTAATTATGCATTTATTTAAATGGGGTATATCCAGGGCCGCCACCAGAAATTTTGGGGCCCCTAACTCAGCTCAGGGTCTGGGCCCCCTGGGGCCCGCCTCCAATCCCGCCCACAGGGTCCGCCTCCAAATCCCGCCCACAGGAATACACACAGACACAAAAACACACACTGATACAAAAGGACACAGACACACACACACACACACAAAAATACATACTAACAGACACACATACTGAAACAGAAATCAACGCATATAGGCATACGTACTGACACACACATACTGAGACATACACACATATACAGACACACAGGCATACATAGTGACAGATAGACACATACTAACATACATACATACAGACACACATGCATGAGGACTTACACACACATACACCGACATCACATACATACACACAGACATACATTAATTCATACTGGCATACATACATATAGACATACTGACATACTGACATACTGACATACACACAGACAGTCACAGACATTCTGACATACACACAGACATTCTAACATACACACAGACATTCTAACATACACACAGACATTCTGACATACACACAGACATACTGACATACACACAGACATACTGACATACACACAGACATTCTGACATACACACAGACATACTGACATACACACAGACATACTGACATACACACAGACATTCTAACATACACACAGACATTCTGACATACACACAGACATACTGACATACACACAGACATTCTAACATACACACAGACATTCTAACATACATACAGACATTCTAACATACACACAGACATTCTAACATACACACAGACATTCTAACATACACACAGGCATTCTAACATACATACAGACATTCTAACATACACACAGACATACTGACATACACACAGACATTCTGACATACACACAGACATACTGACATACACACAGACATTCTAACATACACACAGACATACTGACATACACACAGACATTCTAACATACACACAGACATACTGACATACATACAGACATTCTAACATACACACAGACATACTGACATACACACAGACATAGTGACATACACACAGACATTTTGACATACACACAGACATTCTAACATACACACAGACATTCTAACATACACACAGACATTCTAACATACATACAGACATTCTAACATACACACAGACATTCTAACATACACACAGACATTCTAACATACACACAGACATTCTAACATACATACAGACATTCTGACATACATACAGACATTCTGACATACACACAGACATTCTAACATACATACAGACATTCTAACATACACACAGACATTCTAACATACACACAGACATTCTAACATACACACAGACATTCTAACATACATACAGACATTCTGACATACATACAGACATTCTGACATACACACAGACATACATACACAAATACAGCTAATTTTTCTTACCTTTTTTTGCAGGTGAAAGGCTGTGGCTGATGGGAGTCGGCGTGGCTCCAGCGGGCTGCAGGCCTGTCCTTCTTGCCTCCCGCGCGGTGCTGAGGGGAGGGGAGGGAGCTGGGAGGAAGTGACGGCCACTTCCTCCCAGCAGTACTTTGCGGTTGGGATTTTTTTTTAAGGGGCCCGGTCGCGCTATTGCACGGCCGCAGCGCTGACCGGGCCCCTGAAGATACAGGGCCCATGGGGTGGCCCTAAGTGAGTGGGCCACCCGATGGGCCCCATCAGCATGCGCTACACGTGGGGCCCGGGCGGCCGGGCCCCCCAGGGCCGCCGGGCCCGTGACAACCGTTATGGTTGTCACCCCCTGATGGCGGCCCTGGGTATATCTAATAACAATTTGCAAAAGCTGCAGATCTCTGGTTTGTAGCCTTTGCAAGCCCTCCCCTTCTAACTCCACCCAGACTTTCTGTGACTGTCCAATCACAGACTTCTTAATGCAACTAAATGAGAAGCCTTTGCAAGGCAAGTGCTCTGGGCAATTGCTGCCGCACTGAGCTAACGAAACCAGGAAGTACGTTTAAGCTCAGATAGTAATGTGTCTTTGGACAAGATAATGATCAAATACCCACTTCCTTTTTTAAATACTTCCATGTATCACTTCTTCCCAAAGCTCCAGTGTTCCCATGCACAACTACCTTAATCAACTCCTGTAAAATCATTCATCCACTACAATCTTTTCTTACCCCATCATTTCAGCAAGAGTGCTAATAATCTACATGTTGCAAAATGTTAACTTTTAGTCCAATCTACAGATGAACCTGTAGTTAAAATAACATTCTAACAAACAGCTGCTGCCATCTAGTGGACCAGTAGTTAACAACACTAGAGTCAGCTATATTTATGAATGCTACAGAAATTTGCCAAAGTGTAATGAGTTTGTTTTAATGAAACATGCCAGGCTTGGAGCATGCCCGCTATATTATTGGAGCAAAATGTTTGGGGAGGGGCACACGGAAAATATAGCCTGTCTTATTCTCCTGCTTTCGAAAAAAATCAAATAAACCTAAAATGTCGCCATCCTACCAAATTTTTAATCTCTCATATTGAATGTGATTAAGTTATCTGGTTATCATTTTGTATGCAATTTTGTTATATTTTATACTTTTTTAGTGCATTCACATTGCCGTTCAGTCTACACGTAGAAGGACTATTGTACATGATTTGTTTCTGATGGATCTAGTATCTTGGTTCTCACTGAGATGCCACAGTTTTATGACTAATTTAGAATTATCCATGTTCGTTATGTTGCATATTATGAGGATCATGCTGCCTGTTATAACTTTTGGTTTATTAAGTCGCTACTGCTGCCGCTACCAGTTTTATGTAAATGAACTTGCTGTTTGATCTATTGCAGTAAACATACCAATAGAGAAGAGGAAGGGGTCAAAACCAATTTGTTGACCAGAAGATACTTCGCTGAAGATCCATGCTACAATATCACCACTTGATACTGTTGATAACAAAACAAAAACATGGTATTAGCTGAAACTGAAGTCAAAGTGACCGTGATTATTATGATTAGTTGTGTATTAATTCTGTAATTGCCAGGATTCAGGATCTTTTAACAGATAACCACAGCGGATTATTGACTATCGAACAAACCCAGTTCATTTTCCTGCATTAAACATATCAGCTATATCAGACCAGTGTAAGTGTTACATGTTTCTTTAACTGATAGTCTTAAAGGTATATCATCTGCCTGCCATTGCCATTGATGAATGGCAGATAAATGATGACAATTAGTTATCTACTGAATTCCAGAATCAAAAAGGCATTGACCATTTTGCACCCAGAGCTGACAAATGATTTATTTATTTTAAAGTAAAATGTGATAAATCTTTATGAGCTTACGTTGTGGGAAGCAAATTATGAAATCAAGTTTGAAACTCTAAAGAATTAATCCAGATCTGAGTCTGTAAAAACACAACATATTCTTAACCCCTTAAGGACGGAGGCAGTTGTACACATTATGATCAAAGCAAAATCAAGAAAAAACCTGGAATTTGACTATATCTCTGTTCAACCGTAATTCACCTCTTTCATATTAAGTGCACCAACACCTATTATACATTTTATTCATGAGAAACAGGGCTTTCATTTCACATCAATTTATATTTATAAATTAATATGAATAAAATAAAATAAAAAGTGTTAGAAATTAAGAATATTTAAATTCAGTGATGTCTCACAAGTACAACAGTACCTCCCATTTACAGGTTTTATACACATTGACATTTGCCAGATTGGTTATGATAACTTTGAGACCGTATAGCCTGCTGTAAGGGGTTAATATCAAACCAAAGTGCAAGGTCATATTTGGTACTTCCTGTATGTGAATTTATTATGCAAGGAGGCATTCCGAATGGAACAACTGAGGGGTTCCTTTCGATACAGGTGAATGGTCATTTCTTAATTAGTCCTTAATTTAATATTTTTGGATAAACCTTTAACATGGTTTAATAACATGAAAAATATTTCGATATGTTGATTTTTTATTTTATATATTGATAGTTTACATATAGTATATATTTTTTGATATTTAAACGTTTTGAAAAAAATATTTTAAAAGTTTATCCAAAAATATTAAATAATTTGAAAAGCTAGTCCAACAATATTAAATCAGGGCCTTAGTTTGTAGTGAAGCGTCTTTTTCATTCAGTCTTCAAAATCAAATCATATACATGAAAGGGATGAAACATCAGTAAACATTGTGTATGGTAACTGAATGAAGAATTTCACTGAAGGAGTATTCATCATTTATCATTCTTGCACATGAAGCTCAGACTGTTGAGATAAAGTTACATTGTCATACTGTCATCCACAGGTTAGTATATGAAGTGCACGTTTTTAAATATAACCAATTAAGAATCTTTTAAAGGGGAAAATGGCTGACAACTTGGCATTAAGAATCCGATATTAAAATGATGTTTTTGCATTCTTACCAGTGTAGAGGGAAGGGCAATCCCATGAGTGAGCTTCAAATGTGAGTCAGTTATCAATATAAATACCTTATGGAAAATTAAGTACTGGTTACATTGTATCACCCTGCACAAACATTAAATTAAAAAAGACAAGATACACATACACCTGGAGGAGTCTGCTAGCTAGCCTCCTGCCCAAGGACTATGGGTCATATACAAAGACCCTATTCGTGAGTTAAATCTCCCCAGCCACCATTAGCAGGTTTCCCTGGGCGCCCCTGGTTTGGCACTTTCCCATCATTCGAATGTAACCGAATACTAGCTCACTGGCGGCTGTTCTCATGACAAAAGCCATAATTTGTCCTCAGCGGTACTTAGCCGTGATCGTTCCGTGACTTGGTCCGTGGTTTTGAACGACACGCCAGGAGAGCGCTTTTTGGAGGGAACGTGCCTGAGACTAAGGGGAACGAATGCTACCTAAGAGCCAGGTGGACCACCCCGTATTGCGGCTGCCGGAGATCCTGACAGTTGACCGGCCAAAGCACCAAATGCCCTAGAACCGTTTTGGGCATAGGACCAAGTGTGCGGCTGATCAGAACTTTAACATGGTTGTGTTTCGCTATTGAGAACTTGGGCGCTCAGATCAGGGCTATTTGGGGATGTATTTTTGTGTGGTTATTATATATTCTTATGATGTTTTGGGGTATTTTTATGTTTTATATTTTTATGTTTGCGTCTCTGTTCCTGGGAGATAATTAGCTTACAGTTTTTAACGCAATTATCCCCCAGGCACAGAGATCTTTGGGAGGGGTTTGCATTGTATTGTGTGGAGACCCTTGCTGGGGGTTGTGTATATAAGCAGGCAACTTGGCCATAATAAACCAGTTCATTTGTACCCTTCATCAAGTCTAGGCTGATGCTTAGGGTAGCTCAGAGTTATAATCACTGCTTCACTTCTGGACCTGGGAGACTTCAACGGATATACTCAGTCGGAGTGTAGGGGATCCGTTACATACTCATAATAAGTTATAACATTACATTTGCTAATCACTGAGAAAAGTTATCAATTTTGGGTATGACTAGAATGTTTTGCTGTGGATTATTCATTTTGGAACAATTTTGGCACCATATTGATAAAAAATGAAAACTGAAAGGCTTCTGCATTAAAGGGGGGTCTAGGGGAGGAGATAGAGGAGTCAGGGGAATGGCAACTTTTGTAAGCACTTTGGAATTCAACTGTTAATAAATGGTTAAGATGGTGCACAGTACCTCTAGCTACCATAATAGCTTTATCGCTATTATATCACTATGATGCCCAGAGTATACCTTTAAGTATCTTGTAAAAAGAACATGGAAAAAAAATAAACAAAATTGTAAATATTTTAATGAGAATAGGGTCACTCACAATTGTCATTTGACTGCCATTGTCACTTGGCTAGCTATTATTATGACATTCTATGTTAGACTGGTTGCTCATCACGGCTCAGTGCCAACATTCAAATGTAATCTATTTATTTTATAGGCTTGCAAATCTGCATGTGATGCTTATTTATAATAAAAGTGTGGAGATGATTGTTTTTCCAGATGTCTGTGTGCAAATCTATACAAAATATTGTCTGGCCAATATAAATGTATATTTTGGCATGTTTGTAATATACTGTTATAGATAGTTCACTGACTTGTCCTCTGAAGTTCCCAATTGCAATCCATCTGTCGCTCTGCTTGGGTCCAGTATCGACTGTCAGTAAAAACAGCTGCCCGAGAACTTGTCACAACTGCAGTACCTAAAATTAGAACAGCAATTTCTTACATACATGGAACACTGCAAGTCCAATATTGTAAAGAGTAAATGTCTTTAATACTAATGGTTTCATACCTTTTTTATTTTTTTTATTTTACATAGACAGAAAAATCAGAGATATAAATTATGAGCTCTTAAACGCCATTCTATTTATTGAATAAACTGCAGTCTATTAATAAAAATTAGTTAAAATTAACTAAACCTTAAATAATAATAATAATAATATTCTATACTAAATGTTTCATTGATAATAATAATAATAATAATAATAATAATAATAATAATAATAATAAATAACAATAATAATAATAATAATAATAATATTCTATACTAAATGTTTCATTGATAATAATAATAATAATAAATAATAATAATAATAATAATAATATTCTATACTAAATGTTTATTGATAATAATAATAATAACTAGAAAAGCTAAAATTTCTGGAGAAATTGTGTGAAGTGTTCTTGCCTCCACCAGTAGTCTACAACTGGAGTGGGCAGAGTAACTGTTATTATTTATTTATATAACACATTTAATTGCAACGTTGTTGCCCAAAGTGCTTCACAGTTACATTAAAACATACATTTATAAAAACATTAGCAGGTGTACAAAAGGGTCTGTCTATGACATCACTTGCTGCTCCAGCCTGGCACAGTTCAGAGTATTTTTTAGCGGTTGCCATCTTCAAACGGTCGTATTTTAACTATACATCCTACAGCGAAGAGCTTAATATTGTGAGAATCACAAGACCCAGACCTATATTTTGATGCATAGTATGTCTCTGAAATATTAACAATGAAGGCACAGTCACAGTTTAGAAATTGCCCTTCAAATTTGAGCTGGCTAGAGTGGAGTTTCAATGAATGTCAATGGACAGCGTGAGTTGCAAACAAATGGTCATATTGTGAAAACTATCAGGACTATGGCTTAGCCGTGGACATTTTTAGTGGCAGCAGGGATAGCTGAACATTTTGATATAAGATTTGTGCAGGTGGGCTTGAAAATGAGGGAGTGGTGGCAGTTTAGAAATCATGTCCTGATTTTTCAGCTTTTGCCAGCTCCCACGCTAGTTTTGAACATTTTGCCATTCATTCCTATGGGACCAATTTCGCCACAAGAATGACGATATTCCGTGAACCATTCGGTGAAACGTTCGGGAACAATCCGCACGTTTCGGTATATTACTGTCTATGTAGTGTAAAAACTGTGGGAGGAGTTAGGGTGGTAAATTTGGCTATAATAATAATAATAATATATATGTGAGATAACATTAAGTGGTCTTGCTATGCAAGAACACTTAATAAATAACAATAATAATAATAATATTCTATACTAAATGTTTCATTGATGATAATAATAATAATAATAATAATAATAATAAATAATAATAATAACAACAATATTCTATACTAAATGTTTCATTGATGAGTAAAAACTAAAACAATATATTGAAGCAATAAAAATTGAGTGCCTTAAAGAGATGAATAGCAGATTTTAATGAGATGATTTTAATTTTTTGTTTCAGATGTGAAGTCTTACTCCCTATAATATCTTTAGTTTTTATCCTCAATAGTGACCAGGAAAGCTAATTTATAATGATTCTAACTACTGTTCCATATTGCAAATAAACTAAATAAACTTCCAAACCTGGCCGTCACTGGCTGCAGAAAATGGGAAGGATCTTGGCTCTGCCTCTTGCGATATGGGAACATTACCTAGACAGACCTAGAGGCCTATTCCATCTATGATGAAGCCTGGTTCTACGCCTTAGCCTTTTCAGAAGTCAACTGCCTGGAAGATGACCTGGCAAATATCCTTCAAGTGGAGGTTAGTACAACCAAACCTCCAACCCCACAGGACAATGCCCCATCTACAAAGACTGCTATTAAAGGATTACTCCAAGCACCATGGCCACTTACCGAGAAACAGAGCCGGAGTACTGAGGGCATCATAACCACTACAGCAGGCTGTAGTGGTTATGATGCTTGGGGTGATCCTTTAAGTCTGGCAAGGTATCAGAAATCTGATTGTTGGGCCTTAAAAATACATTAAGCCCCTGCTCTACCACACCTGTACCCTAGGCCTGGAGAACAAAAACTCTTCAATATAAAACCCTTCCTGTGTAATGCACAGTGAATGACCAATGTGACACAGAATGACATGGAAATCTTGAAAATCACGGAAACACAGTGTAACTACTAAAATATATAATCAATTTCAAATTTCAGGAAAGAACCACAGCTGTAGGTCACAGATCACGTGAAACTGTAATAAACTATCGGATGACATAATGTATAAAATGTACTAAATGTATTAAAAAAAAACATCTAGGAATATTCACTAGTGACAGGTAGAATGTGCAACATTCCAATCCATGATTACTCTTATCTCTTGGTTAGAATCTGTATTTTATTATCTACAAAAGGATAACCATTAACAATATATTTACATTTATTATACCTAAACTCAAACTACCGTACTTCTTTTCTTGCATAACATTAAAAACTGCTGGTTCATTCTAGTATTGTGTAATTCCTTTAACCAGGGGTGATTGCTCTGTAATTCAAGTTTCCTGGCTGCTTTGGGTTCTATCAAAGAACATAAGGAAGCCGGGATGAAATTATGTCAGTAAAGCAATATGTGTCGCTGTTTAGAGGGACATGTTAGTCCAGAAAGAAAACTAGCTTTGTTGAAGTGCACTGACACAAGAGGAAAAGAACAGCTAAAGAGAAGTTGGAACATTTACTTCCTCTACACTTGTTTAGTGTTCCCAGATGTCAATGGAGAATGCAGTAAGATTGGCCAAGAAGGAGGTCTGAATTGGGGCTGTCCAACTCTAATTGGGTTAGAGGACACAGGTATGTCAAGGGCCATGTATTCTCAAGGTACTTTCAGTTGTCATTTCTTTGTATTGCAGCCTTAGAATAAAATTGCAGCAATAGGCTCACTTTGCATTTAAAGGGACACTATCCTGATTGCAGGGTCCTATCCCGTATCTCGCTTGCCTGCATCTGGGGACATCAGAGAATACTCTCCAGGCAGCACAGAGCAAACATTGTTGTACAGTACTAGGTCCATGTAGAGAATGCCTCCTGCATGGTCCTGAAGGCTAGGGCTAGCCTGACAGCTTGTCAGTGGGGCATCTCTGGTGACACTGTTCGGTCACTGGTGACACAACATCAGGGTCTGCCCAACAAATTCCGATTCCACACCTCTCCTTGTTGGATGCTATGACGTAAGATAACATCTGTAGGGTTGATTAGTCTGGATGTTTAACAATGAAAAATGCAGATACTGGACTGAAAATAATTGGAACAATACAATCACATTTTTCAAATTCCAAGTCAATTTTTTTTTTTGCTTCTACGAAAACGGCAATATTAAAGAAAACGAGTAGCACTTTAAGTAGGAAAATACTTGCAAAATAAAGGAAAACCATCAAAACGTAAAATTCAGATTGGTATTTAATCTATTGTATATGTAATATTCATTGTATTTTTCATTATATTAATAATATATTATTCATTCTATAGTGAAGATTGCTGTTAAGTTGTTGCAAACACTAATTAATTGATTTATTTACCTGAAGATCCGGTAAAGCCACTCAACCATTGTCTCCTTTTCTCTCGCGGTGCTGAATATCCACCCTGATCATGCAATAATGTAGAAATTAAAGGACCCGCATATCACATGTTCATTATAGCATAAATGTAACTACGAAAAAATATTATATTGAGAATATGCAAATTGGAGTGGAGGGGGCGGGGTGGTGATATCTTCTTCCCGTCTATCAACCAATCATACATTTCATTTCTCAGAATGATTGAGCATTTAATACAAATAATGGTGCTGGGGAGACCCTCCAGTTCAGTTAAATTGAATATAAATGCACAAATAACAAAGTGCTTCAAGCACCCCTCTAATTTATTCAGCTTGAATTTCTTTTGTGATAAAATATCAACCGTTCAGAAGCTTGAGAAGGACCCATTGGTGGTGGAAATGTTGTCAGTTGATCATATATCAATTGACACAGGATAGATTAGAGGAGTGCAACAAAATGGACTTTAAGCTGTGTTTTTATTTTTTTATTTTTTTATTTTCAGGTGTAATTTCTGGAAAAACACTTTAAATAATAATTCTACTTCACAAACTTTGTGAATATATATATAGTGATTGACTTATATCCAAGAGGCCCTTTTTGACTTTAAGGGTAAAGAAAGTAAATTAATACATATGTCAAATAAATAGATAAATACAGCTAGTAAAGTTTTTTTTGTTTATTGTGTGTTGTATATCATTGTATTCCTTGTTTTCTCTTACTCCTTCTTTTTCTTTCTTTTTTGACCTCCTATTCTGACTCATTTTCTTTCAAAGGTAGCCATAGGCATTGTTGGAGGGTGGAAGGGCATTAGAAACTCAAGCCCCAGATGTGGGCTGTTTAGCTCTGGATTTCTACAGTTAGTGGAGAGGGCAGGAGGATATTACTATTATTTTTGTAAATTATATAAAGCAGTTGATTCTCAAATGCAGCCACCTGATTCACGTGGACAGATCACTAGCAGAGTCTGCTGCAAGACTAGAAAGGGAGAGATGGTGGTGTCCCGACGTGAATTTCAGGAGAGTTTGCTGGGGAACAGAACTTTCTGAATGTCTCTATGTTTGTCAGTTAGCGTGTCATTATAACATTCAATACCTGGCTGTGTAGCTTGTATGCAGGAATGCTTTCTTTAAGCTCAAGACCCATCTGCATCAACTTCTAGGCCCAGTCAAGGGGCGAGAGAAGGGGACATAGTATGGAAAGGTTGGAGTGTGTAATGCCATACATATCCCACCTCACTGTTAGTCTAGAGGTCATCGAGTTTTGATTTGGGTCCAAATCCAAGGGTTTTCTGGAACCTAGCGATGTCACAAATTTTGTAGCCCTATGGATTTTCTTATTCAGATGCCTCCTATTTTCTTTTCTGAAAGTGGCTGATATATGCTGTTTGAATCTTTCTTTGTGTGTCTTATTTTTTATTGACTACAAATAAGCCATGATACACAATTTGCTGCCCTTATTGTTTTGCTAACTTTCAATACAGCAGATTTATCTATTGTCTGTTTACAAAGAGAATGTACTTGCAACGATTTTCTGCATATACTCCTCTGCTTAAACTTCTCAATAAAAATAAAATAACAATAAAGAAACAAACACATAAATAAAAAGCTGTAGAAAGAGCATCATTGTAAAGTGTTGAAAAGTTGGGATATTGTCAAAATGTGTGACGAATTGGCAAAATAAATGATATGATCTGAAGCATAAAATCTGCATTTGAAAATGTCATTCACTTAGATAACTGATGTAGCGTTACTGAATTCTTTTTCTGCGGATATATTAGATTTATGTCTTGTGCTGAAGCTCCTATTATAAAACACATTGCATGCAGACCAACATCTGGGTTACTTTTGCAAGTCTGTCTTAAAATGTCTACAATTTATTTTGTGTGTAGGAAAATATTCTTTTTTTTTGGCCTGGCATACTAATAAACTGTTTATCATGGGGATATTAGATTTTTACCTATAATGAAGACATTAGAATTTAAATATATATATTTATATATATATATATAACCCAAATAAGTAAGCAAGGCACTCCCCTTAAAGCTTCTAAATGTAAAGTATAAATTGCCTAGGTGCAATCCCGCGTAAATATATAATAGAAAATGAAGGGAGCACACAAGGACTCTTCTCAGTGGAAAAAACGGGTATTTACTGTATCAACAAGTAATACATATTCTGTGCAAAGTACAAAAAATAGACGTTTCGACCCTCCTTGGGTCTTTATCAAGATCAAGATCAAGATCTTGATAAAGACCCAAGGAGGGTCGAAACGTCGATTTTTTGTACTTTGCACAGAATATGTATTACTTGTTGATACAGTAAATACCCGTTTTTTTCCACTGAGAAGAGTCCTAGTGTGCTCCCTTCATTTTCTATTATATATATATATATATATATATATATATATATATATATATATATATATATATATATAAATAGCTGTTACTCTGTGCCTGCAGACATTATTTACATTGTCACATATTTCATAAGTTTCATAATGTCCCTATCAGCAGGTAGTACTGAAGACTACTGGGACTTATCTAAAGGACATCTTGCTAAATGAAAGTACATGGGTCAAACACAACACATTGTCAAACTGAATCTTGCTCACACATCTCTCCCTCCCCTTAAAGTGGCATTATAGACACCAAGACCTCTTCAGCTCATCAAAGTGGTCTGGGTGCAGTGTCCCAGGTCTCTTACATTAACCCTGCAATGCAGGGTTAACTTCACCTCTATAGGGAAAGTTAGTGAGGTCGGCTGCACCCTTAAATAAATACAAATTGTGTGTATAGAATGTGTCTATGATTGTGTATGTGTGTGTGTCTGGGATTGTGTGTATTTGTGTGGTTATCCGTGTCTAATATTGTGTGTATGTATGTCTGTGGTTGTGTGTGAGCATGTCTCTGGTTATGTTTATATATCTCTGTGATTGTGTGTGTGTGTGTGCATGAAAATATGTATGTGTTTAGTAGATAACTTCCTAAATTGGTACCAATATATAGGATCTCCATATTTAAGGATACCAAATTAGGTGACTGTTTAGCAGATTGCCCCATTATTTGGTGTCCTTAAATATGTCAATCCTACATAAAGATAGCAAATAGGGGAACTATCTATTAAACAGTTTAAAGATCAAAATTAAGAGGTGTCATTAGTCAGACAAATTTGGTGTGCATGTTGGTGTCAGACAACTAATGGCGACAAGTTTCCCTTAAGTGGAAATATTTTGTGACTCCCCAGTTTTGACTGTGGTATCCTATATATTGTTCCTAGAGTAGCCACTGGCCTTAGATCCAACACAAAACCTTAGTGTCTTCTATGAATCCCATAATCACACAAATCAGATTATATAAATCTATATAGACTCTAGACTATATTATTAGGATGTAATAACCAAAATCAAGATATTAACCCTGCACCCACTGCATTAAATCTGTTATATCTCTCTCCATATTACAGGGCAATTTGGCTAACAATTAAAGGATGCAAAATGTTTTTATTTTAATTATCCCTGACATAAAAGAAATTGATCTTTTTACTGTTATTCATCCGTTTCCAAGTGGCATAAACGCACCAGGCAATATTGAATGTTGTGAGCCTCTGATTGTAGCTGGGGACAAGGCAACTACTTTTTTTCTGAATAAGCAAACTTTAGAGCTACAAAATAATCTTCACTGTTCTGAAGACGGAATGCTGTGAGTGTTCTTACCAAATGAGCATCTGTAGCTGGAATGATGTAGGCACTGATGTTCTGGGCTTGCATCTCCTGGCGAAGATTACGAAGATCTTCTGTGCTGATTTTAACAGTTGCGGGGAGATACTGGAAGGTAAGAAAAAATGGAAAATAAATATATCTGCTATGAGTGCGAGTGAATATTTAATGCATTTATTCATTGTTTTAATACATGGCATGTTACAGTTTATACTGCACCCTTTTCTTACTTTGAAATTGAGAGCTGAAGGACATCCCTGGGGTCCCCTGAAGCAGGCACCTCCCATGCGACACCCCCACCAGCAATGACCCGATAGGCAAGTGCCTGTTTTTGTGGAGGGGTCTGCTTGGTACACACCCCTGCCACCTGTGCCCCCCTGCCCCATGGGAAGATTGCCATTTGGGTGGACCTCACTGTGAACCCTCCCTCAAAAACAAGATAAAAATTGTGTTGTGTGACTCAGTGTGTGTGAATATAAATTTATGTGTGAGCAAGTGTATGACTCCATGTTTGTGTTTATTTGTCTGTGTGTTTCCGTAAAAGTCTGTGTGAATGTATGTTAATGTGTATTTGTGTATGTGTCTGTGTGTGTATATGAATTTATGTATGTGTGAATGTGTGTTTGTGTACGAGTCTGTGTGTGTGTCTATGTGCCCATTTGCTTGCATATGAGTCAGTGTATATATATCAGTTTGTGTCTGTGTATATGTGTGTATTTGGATGTATGTTTGTGCATGAACATAAATATGACTATATGAGTGTATATGAATGTGTATGTGTATGCGTTCATGAATTTGTGTATGTGCATGTAATTTCCCTAACAAAATGCATCGTGAGACAACATACAAAAAATTCTACAGTTCTGGGGGGAGAAAATGTGCCAAAGTACATTTCTGCCCAGGAACAATGTAATCTAGCTACGCCTGTGCAGTGAGGGTATAATTCGTAGATGGGTTAATCAACCATGACAAATCTAAAGTCCCTGTCTAGAGCCCAGGTGTTAGCAAGGAGCCCAGGTTCCGTAAAGAGACCAAGCATATTTTCATTCCTATACTAAGATCAAAAGTGAGGTTATTTCTCTGCGATAAATTTGTTAGTTACATCTGTTCTCCAAATATCGTGAAATCTATTTTCTTTTCTGTCCAGTTTCCCCCAAATGTAGCTAATAAACCAATGAACTATTAAATCAATGTAGACTCCATATGACCGTGTGTAGGGAATTTGAAGCCAGGTGGCAAACAGCAAAACAAGTTGGGGTGAGTTCTGTTGCGTTTCATTTTTACTAATAATAATTTGGCCCATTTTGTCTAATGTGAGCTAGTTACAAATATAAAACACATAAGACATCAAACCCTATACAGAGAATAGTTTAATACTGGTGATAATATAGTTAATGTATAACAAAGCATATATTTATGAACATACTGGAGGTGTTTTGGAACAGTCCCTCATAGTAGAATCCCGAGTAGCTTTAGGATAACCCACTGCACACCCTGTGTATAAATAAACAAAATATAAAATAAATGAGCATATTATAAAATAAACATAAAATAAATACCATATAGTAAACATATTATATCATAAACATAAAATAAATACCATATAGTAAACATATTATATCATAAACATGCTATACAATAAACATATTATGAGTCTTATGACACAAATAAACAGATTAAAAGAACAATTTAAGCACCAAAACCACTTTATCATAATGAAGTGATTTGAGTGCAGCCATAGACAGTAGACACTGTCCCTGAAGCCTGATAATATTTTACATTGGGCCATTAATATGCCTCTAGTGGCTGTCAGAATTACAGCCACTAACATTAAATATAAATGTTCTTTAAACATTTAATACATTTCGTATAAAAAGCAAGTAAAAGTACTTTTATGTTTCAGATTTTTTTTTTGTTATTGTTTTCGAATGTTGAACTCTTTAGATGTTGTTATCAACAGGAGATTATAATATTAATACAAATATACTTTTGTTTTTTTAAAGATATACTTTCAGCACCAAAAGCAATACGACTTGCTGTAGTGGTTATGGTGCTAGGAATTCCCTGACGCCTCCCCATGTTAAGGAAATAAATGATGGTCCAGGCACTCACGGAAAATCCAAAGTGAGCAGGTTTTGTGGAGCAGATGAAAGCAATGTTTTGGCCCACAACAGGGCCTTTGTCAAGGAGTCAAACTGTTTTACAACAGTTTGACTTATCTGGGGTCTGCAGGGATTTGCTCCCCACTCCACTACTGACGATAGAGCTCTACGTCTGAGCTTGGCCAAGTAGTGAATTGCAGTGTTTAGCTCAGGAGAACTAAAGGAAGCTCCTCCTTGGAGGTTGAGGAGGTAGTGGAGGTTGAGGAGTAGCATCTGGCAAAAACCAGGTAAGACGCTAAACTGTTCTAAAACAGATTGACTCTTTACAATGGGTGGTGCCAGGGCCCTCCTGGCACCACAACCACTACAGTGAGCTTTTTAATGATATTCTTTTACTGCAACAGTTAAAGCTACAACTAAAAGTCTGGAGCCAATGAATGTCTAAACATTAACCCTTTGACATCCAACCCCATGTATACATAGACCCTGCCAGAAACATTGCAAAATAAGGCTTAACACGTATGTGTAATCCTCAAAGCTTTCTTATTTCAATATTTTCATAAAGGCTAAAATAAATTAATTTGAAAATAAAATTATGTAAATCTGTATAACTGCATTTTTTTTAGATATCTCTGGACAATAATCTACCCGCACATTTACGAGTTTATCCTGAGTTAATACCTTAGCTAATCATTCCATATTTCAAATAAATGTAACTTTTTTACTGAAAAAAAACAATTTAGCAGTGAAGAATTAACTCATTTGACATGTTCTGGAATAACCTGAAGAGAGCACTTAATAAGCAGAGTCTATAAATCTGATAAAAATAATGATAGTTCCGATTTATACAGTGTTTTTCGAACAACTGTTCTCAAAACAATGCAGTTTTATGCCTCACCACAGATTCAGATTAAAAGTAAGCAGAGCAGAATTAACCATAAGGTGACCCTAGACGGCTGAATAAGATACATAAGATATGAATTCGATAGGGGACCCAGAAGCTGGAACCATTAATTTACTTGGCCCTATTAATCATCTCTATGTGAAGAATCAAGGGGACACACAGATGGGTGTTACTCGGACACTTGAGAAAATACATGAGTCTGAACTATACATTGACTTTTCGCATTATTTTATATATATGTGTATCGAAAGTATCTGGAGTGATGTATTGATAAATAGATACAAACGAATTGTGAAGTGATCGCTGCAAAAGTGTGGGGCACAGAGAGATATACGTAGTATTTGCAATAAAGATATTGATTGTCTGTTCATTGTGTTAAGTAACTATAAAAGTTAAAATGACATGTTTAATTAGGTTCCCCCTTATCGCTTATCAGTACTGAGATAAAATTTTAGGTCAAAGCAAAGTGGGGACACTGATAATTCTGAAGGGTTCACATACTTTCTCTTACCAACATGTACCAGTATATTGCAACGTTAATACATATATAAGCACACTGATGTTAAATTCTATTTTGCACATTTTTGCCCAAAATAGCTGAAATGTAAAGATTCTCCATCTCTGCCATCTCCTAGCACTATTATTTTGGCCTAAAATTTGCAATTCTCTGGTCGGTTCAAGACAGCTAAGTTAATAAACCTGAATAATTAAATTCTAAAACTGCACCATATCTTTAGATTGCTTCCCAACGTATGATATGATAAAGTTGAACGTTACCGTTTTTGAAAACTCATGACATTATGAACTTACCGTATTGGATGACAATCCATGTACCCAGAAGCCAGCGGCACGCTGCCATGTTGTCCCCAAATCTTTCCAGAGATCTATGGCAGAAAGAGACTGTAACTCCAGTATCTGCTCTAGATATGAAGAAATCAGTTTACAATCTTATTACATCCCTCCTACCAGCTTCCCATAACAACTCCCTATTTAATGACAGCTAACAACTGGGCTGGAGGAGGGACAGGCTCTTAGTTTCATCTCACATTTAACTTGCTATATCATATCATATCACATTGAACTTGCTATTCTTGTTCCATAGGGTGACAGTATATATATATATTTTACATTGCTGTTTTTATATATATATATATATATATATATATATATATAAAACACGAAAAATACCGGCACTCAAGGGTTTTCAGCAAATTAAGTCTTCATTTATTGCGAAGAAAAAGAATCAACGTTTCAGCTCCTCACAGGAGCATTCATCAGGACACCTTATATATATATATATATATATATATATATGGTTGCTAATCTATCACTACTCACTGTTTAGTTAAAAAGCCCCCGAGTGTGTTACTGTATTGTGTTTCTTCTTAATAAACATCTGCTTAACCTGCAGGTTTAACAGAAAGCTTGTTACAAAGTGCAAATATTCACCTTTCGTTTGATGTTCAAGATAGTCACAAACAAGTGAATCATTAGCTTTGAATAGCCTCATAATTTTAATTACAAGGAGATAAAGTAGTTCATCAAATGTCCAAAATAAAATATGTTCAGGCAAACAGAAGAATGGTTTCCAGGTCATAAAAATATAAGGAAACTGGCTGAAGTTGGTATAATGATTAATTTATTTTATAGAAGATCTCCTGCAGATTTGGAATACAGTAGAATCCTTCAAATGAGAGACTTTCTAAATGTTTTATCTAAACATGCCCCAAATAATCGCTAGGATGGTTTTCTGAATACAAGGATCAATTATAAGACTACCCTACAATTTCCACAAGCTGTATAGTAATACTGTTTTGTATCTGTTATATTACATTATATGTTTAGGTTAGTGTTAGTGTAAGGGATAATGGTTAGTGTTATGGTACTGTGGTACTGTAGGGGTAACGGTTAGTCTTATGGTAGTGTAGAGCTCAATGTTTAGTGCTAATGTAGTGTAGGGGGTTAATGTTTAGATATTCTGTACTTTGTTAGAGTAATGTAGGGGTTAATGTACAGTGTGTTAGGATAATGTAGGGATTAATGTATAGTGTAGTACAGGGATAGGCAACCTTTGGCACTCTAGATGTTGTGCACTACATCCCCCATAATGCTGTTACACCCATAATGCTGACAAAGCATCATGGGAGGTGTAGTCCAAAACATCTGGAGTGCCGAAGGTTGCCTATGCCTGGTGTAGTATATTGTACTGGGATAGTGTATAGATTAAGGAGAGGAATTTACTGTAAAGGCAGGGCATGCATGTATTAGTGCTGCCTGAGATTAGTGGGAGATACAGTCCATCAAAATGCTGGATGCCCCTTAGCAGTGTAACTCACACTACTCTCAGAGCGGAACATGTGTGTCTCGATCTGATGAGATTAGGGCCCACAGACTGCACTGAAGTGATCTGTGAATTATTACCAGTTTATTGCGGGGAATAATGGCAGATCGGGATTCGAAATAATGACCTGACCATTAAAATAATATACAGGTCATAACAGACAGAAAGACAGACAGACAGACAGAGAACAATGCATGACTATACAATATAGATTAGTGATGCATTTTGTGTCTGTAACCATTTGATCTAAGTTAGAAGGCATTCCAAAAACAATTCACATACGAGGACTACCGCCAGCAAAATCTGTGCTCTGTGGGAGATGAGATCCACCTTTTTTCTAGACATAACAAATGAACCCATATGTATTCAAAGCTTTTCTTAGTTTTAGAGCACTAAGTTAGATGTCCGAACATTGTGAGGGTTATTTGCTAATAAATGAATTTGCAGAAGTAAATTTGACCACAACCACTGAGGCCATTGAAGGCCATTAACAATGCTGCAGTAAAACCTAACTGAAATCTACATTTTAATGAGATGATAATTATAAAGCGAAATCATATTTATAGCTGCCTGGAATAGTTACATTTACTGTTAGAAAATGTAAACGGTAGGTTTGCTTTAACTGGAGAGAAAAACACAAAAATCAAGCTGACTACTTTAAATGATGCAATTAAAGAGTTAAGGTACCTCGGAAAAACTTCATCCTCCATCACTACAAGGGTAATGGGCTCTCATGATATCTTCATCCTCTGGAAATGACAGACACATAGCATTTCACTGCTGTGGCCAAGAGTTTGACACTGATGAGCGACTTACTGCATCCTGACCAGAAACTAATTTCACTACTGTAAAGAAATCGAGTTTTTCTTGGCGGCAGAAAATTTCCCGCTGAAAACAAAGTTGAACTAGTCAGGAAAATGTTAAGAATAAAAAGAAGTCAGTAACTGTTGTTGACACAAGCCTTAAAATTAGACAACAAGTCACAGTCTGAAATACGGTGATCAAAAAAAAAAAAAATCAAGTTATGAACTGAAGTAACATTATCCGAAGCCGAGTTGAAACAAGGCCACCCAAGAAAATAGAATCATTATCTGTCTTGTGCTCCTTCATGACACTTTCGGAGTAAATGCACATTACAGACTCTGTGTCTGTTTCAACATCAACAGACTTTTTCCCATTTCATTAACATAAGCAATACTGAAATACCTTCATTAGTGGTTCTTGAACCGTTTGCTCCAGGAGGCCAATTTTGGTAAAGTGCGTATTACTGCAGGCTATGTGTTTTAGCATTAGTAAATGTTTAGACACAGATACAATATAAAAATATATTTTCGCTCAGCAATTAACACTGTCTGCTAATGCAAACTCTCTCTATCTGTTTATTGTAAGACTTAATGCCTGTGTGTTTCAATGTTTATTAAGGCAGATAACTTACTAGGACATAATGGAGGAAATTGCTGATAAACCATGCAGGAACCCGAGTTCCACTGTTTTGATATTTTTTACATTATTTCACAATGATCAGATCAGTAAAATATGAACACTTAAAGGAACACCATAGTCACCTAAATTACTTTAGCTAAATAAAGCAGTTTTAGTGTATAGATCATTCCCCTGCAATTTCACTGCTCAATTCACTGTCATTTAGGAGTTAAATCACTTTGTTTCTGTTTATGCAGCCCTACCCACACCTCCCCTGGCTATGATTGACAGAGCCTGCATGGAAAAAGAACTGGTTTCACTTGACAGATGTAATTTACCATAAATTATTGTATCTCAATCTCTAAATTGAACTTTAACCACATACAGGAGGCTCTTGCAGGGTCTAGCAAGCTATTGACATAGCAGGGGATAAGAAAATCTTAATTAAACAGAACTTGCAATAAGGAAAGCCTAAATAGGGCTCTCTTTACAGGAAGTGTTTATGGAAGGCTGTGCAAGTCACATGCAGGGAGGTGTGACTAGGGTTTATAAACAAAGGGATTTAACTCCTAAATGGCAGAGGATTGAGCAGTGAGGCTGCAGGGGCATGTTCTATACACCAAAACTGCTTCATTAAGCTAAAGTTGTTCAGGTGACTATAGTGTCCCTTTAACTATTCACATTTACAATCCTTCTGAAGGGAAGTTATCAACACAATAATAAGGCTTTCATACACATAGGTTACTTAGGTCAATGAAAATTATTTTCTAACAATTAGCTATTTCCGCAAATTATTTCTAAGTGTTGGCGGATAAGTAGAACGAAAACAAAAATCTCCATGATTTGATGATGTGTGAAAACAATGCTAACTAATGAAGCCTCATTAATCATAAAGACCAATTAAAGGACCCAGAGACACTGCAACTACAATATAACATTGTGAAAGAGATAACATAAGAAAATACACGTGTGCACAATACATGTAATATCCATATTAAAAATTAACGGTTAATTACACACCTGGTACCTATTTATTATTGCCCTTGGTTGTATGTAACCTTCTGTGATGTAATTAAAAAGCCTGCTAAGGCACCAGATTTTTTTTTATCTTTTGTGGTTGTTCTCATTCTCGAGATATTGGTCTGTTGAGAGTGACATAGAAAGATTAACATTTAAAAAATAAGTATACCGGGTTTTAGGCCATTAATGTTTTGCTCTACGAGTTCAGCTGTTTGAATGGCTGAGAAATGGTCTGTGAATCTTGCTTTCTAAACCATCTAATGATACAGGCTGAACACCAGAAAATTGTAATCGATCAGTTCTGGTATGTAATGTACACCAAAATGACTAAAGATCCACCAGGAAGGTGCTGCTCTTGTGAAGATTGTATTGGATTCTAATGGCTGGATTTATTAGTGCACATAAAAACCAATGTTAACAGGAAAAAGATTTACGCTTGTATTTCTTTTTAAAAAAGATTTACTAGTCTGGCTTGTAGTATCGGAATATAGCGTAAATGCTTAGGGCGAGTGATGGATTCCTGACGTTAAAGAATCCAATTTAGAATGGTAAATTTACCAAGAGTTCATTATCTACGCCAGGGTAACTGATTAGATATACACATGATTAAATAATAATTGTACATCATTTTTACTTGGTGTGAAAATTTTCTAACATCTGACTTTAATAACTCAAGTGGAAGATATTGCATTCTTGTGAGCTATATGAATGACTTAACCTGATCAGCCACAACAATAAAACCACCTGCCTAATGTCATGTAGGTCCATCTCGTGCTGCCAAAACAGCTCTGATGTGTCAAGGCATGGACTTCACAAGACCTCTGTATGTGTCCTGTGGTATCTGGCACCAAGATACCAAGACACTAGCAACAGATCCTTTAAGACCTGCAATTTGTGAGGTGGGATTGGATTTGTTGCTCCAGCACAACACCTTGAACTCTTTGTCATGTTCCTCAAATAATGCCTGAACAATTTTTGCACTGTGGTAATGTGTACTATCCTGTTGAAAGAGGCCACTGCCATCAGAGTACACCATTGCCAAGAAGATATGTATGTGATCTTCAACCTTTTGTAGACAGGTGGTACCCTAGCTTTTCCAGCAGAACATTGCCCAGAGCATAACATTGCCTCTGCCGGCCTGCCTTCTTCCCATTGTGCATCCTGCTGCCATCTCTTCCACAGGTTTATGTTTATGTTTTAATTTATGCTGAGCTCATACAGCTTGTCTCTTTCCTCTGCAAAAGTTAATTACTTCAATACCCTCATAACCACACTCTCCCGCGAACCCAAACTACTATTTCACACATTTAACTCTCTTCTTCGCCCTGCTGTTCCTCCTCCACCTACTAACTTGACCGCCTCAGACTTTGCAACTCACTTCACTGACAAGATCTCTACAATCAGAGAAGAGATCTCTCATCTTTCATCTTCCCCTTACAATACTTCCCCTAACTTCACTCCCTCTGCTGTTCTATGTGCATTCGCACCCGCTGCATTGGAAGAGGTTTCTGCTCTGCTCCAGTCCTCCCGCCCCACCACCTGCTCCCTAGATCCAATTCCCTCGCATCTCATTCATACTCTGTCTTCTTCTCTTTCTCCACCTCTCACTAAAATTCTCAATCTCTCTCTCTCCTCTGGTATATTTCCATTGCCTTTCAAACATGCAACTGTAACCCCAATTCTAAAGAAGCCCAATCTTGACCCTAACTCCCCATCCAACTATCGTCCTATCTCGCTACTGCCTTTTGCATCCAAGATCCTTGAAAGAATTGTGTATGCGAGATGGACAGACTTCCTCGAGTCCAACTCTCTGCTAGACCCGCTTCAGTCTGGTTTCCGCGCTAAGCACTCTGTGGAAACGGCACTGACCAAAGTATCCAATGATCTACTCGCTGCAAAATCTTGTGGTCACTACTTTATCCTAATTCTCCTTGACCTGTCTGCAGCTTTTGACACTGTTGATCATCAACAACTTCTTCTCATCCTCCGCAATATCGGTCTACAAGATATTGCTCTCTCCTGGTGCTCCTTCTACCTCTCCCAGCGCTCTTTCAGTGTTTCTTTCTCTGGCTCTGCTTCTTCTCCCCAACTCCTCTCTGTTGATGTCCCCCAAGGTTCAGTTCTTGGTCCCCTACTGTTCTCCATCAATACTGCCTCCCTTGGTAAACTCATTAGCTCCTTTGGCTTCCAATATGATTTCTACGCAGATGACTCACAAATCTACCTGTCCTCTCTTGATCTCTCCCCGTCCCTCTGGACTAGTGTCTCTGACTGCCTCTCTGCTATTTCTATCTGGATGGCTGCCCACTTCCTTAAACTAAACTTAACCAAAACTGAAATTCTGGTCTTTCCTCCCTCAAGTGTTGTTACTCCTGTGTCTGTCTCCCTCTAAGTCAACGTTGCTACCATCAGCTCCACCACGCAGGCTCGCTGCCTAGGTGTTTTCTTTGACTCCGACCTCTCCTTCAAGCCTTATGTTTAATCTATCGCCAAATCCTGTCATTTCCATCTCAAAAACATTGCTTGCATCCGCCCCTACTTAACGCCAGATGCAACTAAGGTGTTGGTCCATTCCACTGTCCTTTCTCGCCTTGACTACTGTAATCCGCTTCTCAGTGGTCTTACGTGCTCCCAACTTGCACCGTTACAGTCCATAATGAATGCGGCAGTGAGGCTCATCTTCTCCGCCCGCACCTCCCATGCCTCACCCTTCTGTCAGTCTCTACATTGGCTTCCTATAAAATATAGCGCTCAATTTAAAATTCTGGTTCTTGCTTTCAAATCTCTACATAATACTGCTCCCACCTATCTATCCTCCCTTATACATAAGTATGTCCCGTCTAGGCACTTACGATCTGCTGAAGACTTACGTATATCTTCTGTCCGTACTCCCACCTCTGATGCTCGCCTTCAAGATTTCTCGAGGGCTGCACCATTTCTGTGGAACTCGCTTCCCTCCTCCGTTAGATGCTCACCCAGTCTCTACTCCTTCAAAAAATTGTTAAAAACCAACTTCTTCATAAAAGCGTATCAATTAAACTGTTAATAGCTCCTGACTGATTCCTCTTCTGCAACTGTCACTAGGCTAATACTATCCTTACCTTTTTGTGTCATTTTACCCCACTTCCTCTAGCATGTAAGCTCATTGATCAGGGCCCTCAACCCCTCTGTTCCTGTGTGTCCAACTTGTCTGATTACAACTACATATCTGTTCGTCCACCCATTGTAAAGCGCTGCGGAATTTGATGGCGCTATATAAATACCATAATAATAATAATAACAGGTAAGCAATGCACATGTACCCGGCCATCTACCTGATCTAAAAGTAAACGTGATTCATCCAACCAGGTAACCTCATTCCATTCCTCCATGGTCCAGATCTGACGCTCACATCCCCATTGAACGTTGTTCCCCACATGCTTCAGTAGTGCACTGGTTGTCTTTCCTTGCACCACTTTTGGTAGGTACTAACCACTGCATACTGGGAATACCAGTTGCAGTTCTGGAGATGCTCTGACCCAGTTGTCTAGCCATCACTATTTGGCCCTTGTCAAAGTCACTCAGATATTTTCTCTTTTTTTTCTCTTTTTGCTTATCTTTCCTCCTTCCAACACCTGAAATTTAAGCACTGACTGTTCACTTGCTGCCTAAATCTTACCCCTTGACTGATGCTATTGTAATGATATGTGGCAAAAGTCACCTCGCCATAGGCTTTTGGAGGGGCCTGTTTGCCAGCCTCCTACACTGTGAATATGGCCACTGTGATAAACCTTGGTTAAAACCACTGTTTATGACTTATATGGTAACACTTCAAACTCCCGAAGTGGTTTGAAGCGGCACTTCGAACTCCCAAACTCCTGAAGCGGTTCAAAGCGGCATTCGAACACGTGGCGGCTGCCATCTTAAGCCGCGAATACAATAAGCGGTGTTTGGTCGTCGAGTACATGGAACTCAAATTAGACACTCAACGGCACAAATGTCAGGGTACCTGTGGTCTCTACCTCCAAAAGAGGTAGAGACTTAGCTGTTCCACCATTCAGACGGTCTGATGACTCCCTTCCCTGCGGTATATCCGGTCATGCAAGGCCGGCCGCGAGGGAGTGACTGCCTTTTACACCATCTAGGCAGGAAGTCATCATCAGGACACTCCCCCGGATCGACCTGTCAGTCAATTGCTGCAGGACCAATCAGGACGTCTCGGAGGTGTGGTTACTGCTCTGAACAGGGTATTTAACAGAGCTTCCTTCATTAGCTCATTGCCCTGTCGTGGTTCTAGCTTGTTCTAGTCACTCAGTGCTTGTGTTTTCTATTATCCCTTTTGGTTTTGACCCGGCTTGTTTACCTTACTCTGCTTATCTCTGTTACCCTTGATTTGGCTTGTCTCTCGCTTACCTGTCTTCTGTTACCCTCGACCTCGGCTTGTCTTTGACCATTCTATACTGTACTACTTACGTTAGTCCGGCCATTCTAAGGTCCGGTATACGTATCTGGCTACTGTTTGTACTCTGCGTGTTGGATCCCTGTCCCGATCCTGACATTACGACAGGGCCAATGGATCCTGCAAGTACAAACAGTCAGCTGGCTGCTCCTGATCCTAGGTTTGAAGCCATGGATCACAGAATGGATCAGATGGCGCTTGCGCTACAGGCTCTATTAGCTGGTGCCAATAACCCACCAGAGGAGATACGTAATACCCCTGTTTCTCCTGTCGGTTCAGGTCTAGAGGTAGCCACAGTGGGTGCTTCTTCTCCCATTACCCCCCCAGTACGCTATGGTGGGGCTCCTGAGAAGTGTCGTGGTTTTTTAAACCAAATTAGTATCCACTTTGAATTGCAACCTCGCTCTTATCCTACAGATAGGGCAAAAGTAGGATTTATTATCACCCTACTCATTGAGAAAGCTCTGAGATGGGCCAACCCACTATGGGAGAACGATAATCCATTAGTTTATAACTATAACGCATTTGTAGCTGCTTTTAGAAGAACATTTGACCCTCCAGGTAGAAAGGTTAATGCAGCCAGATTACTGTTGCGCCTGAGACAGGAGAACCAAACACTGGTGGATTATGCACTAGAGTTCAGGTCTCTGGCGGCAGAAATCAAGTGGAATGAGCAGGCGTATATGGATGTATTTTTGAATGGCCTATCTGATGTAATCCTTGATGAGGTTGCTACCAGAGAACTCCCTGAGAATTTAGAGGATTTAATTTCATTCATCTCTCGTATAGATGAACGTCTAAGAGAGAGACAGAACACTCGAGAGAGGAACCAGAGACCTTCTTTTAGGTTAGCTCCCGCTGTTCCAAGTCCTGACTCCACGATATCTTTGCTTACTGAACCTATGCAGATAGGGTATACCCGCCTCTCTGAGGAGGAAAGACAGCACAGGAGAAGAGAGGGTTTGTGTATGTATTGTGGAGCCAAGGGTCATTTACTCTCGAACTGTTCTAACCGCCCGGGAAACGCTCGCACCTAAGTCTCTCTAGAGGACAGGCCTTGGGTGTTTCTATTTTGTCCTCTACTCCTGATTATAAAGATCACAGGCTTCTGCTACCAGTTTCCTTAACTTGGGGGAAGGAAGTAGTAAAGGCTAAGGCATTGATAGATTCCGGTGCTGCTGAGAATTTTATCGACCAAGCCTTTGCTAGTAAGAACAATTTCCCATCCCAGCTAAGGGAGACACCTTTGGCCGTTGAGGCCATAGATGGTAGACCACTACTAGACCCTGTTATCTTTCGTGAGACCATACCCATTAATTTAAATGTTGGTATCCTACACGTGGAGAATTTATCTCTTCTGCTCATTTCGTCTCCTTCCGTTCCCATAGTTCTGGGGTACCCATGGTTGAAAAAACATAACCCTATTATCGATTGGGAGTTAGGAGAGATACTCTCGTGGGGCCAGGGCTGCCAGGATCGGTGTTTGTGCAAGGTTTCTCCATTAGCTAATATTAACATACCGGAGAATCCTACTCAGTCCACAGAAAGACAAATACCAGACCTTTACCTAGACTTAAGGGCAGTGTTTGACAAGAAGAATGCCGATTCTTTGCCTCCACACAGGTCATTTGACTGTAAGATTAAGCTTCTACCCGGCACTATGCCTCCGAGGGGCCATGTATATCCTTTGTCTGTTCAGGAAAACTCGGTTCTAGAGGAGTATATTCGGGAGAATTTAGAAAAGGGATTCATCAGGAGGTCTTCTTCTCCGGCCGGGGCTGGGTTCTTTTTCATTAAGAAGAAGGATGGCACGCTGAGACCTTGTATCGATTACCGAGGCTTGAATAAAATAACTGTCAGAAATGCCTATCCTATCCCACTGATTACCGAGTTATTTGATCGTCTTAAGGGCTCCAAAATCTTCACCAAGTTAGATCTCAGAGGGGCTTACAATTTGGTGAGAATCCAGCAAGGTCACGAGTGGATGACGGCATTCAATACCCGGTATGGCCATTACGAATACACTGTGATGCCATTTGGACTATGCAATGCTCCTGCAGTATTTCAAGATTTGATTAATGAGGTACTTAGGGAGTTTCAGCATGATTGTGTTATCGTTTACCTGGACGACATACTAATACACTCTAAGGAGATTGAGACTCACCATAGACAGGTCAGAAAGGTATTACACAAGCTGCTGCAACATGGTCTATATTGCAAATTGGAGAAGTGCAGTTTTGATCAGTCTCAGGTAGACTTTCTTGGATACGTGATTTCTGGGGAAGGTTTTAAAATGGATCCTGTAAAACTTCAATCTATTTTAGACTGGCCCTTGCCCAAAGGACTCAAGGCTATCCAAAGGTTTATTGGTTTTTCCAACTACTATAGGCGCTTCATTAAAGGATACTCCTCTATCATTGCGCCTATTACCAATATGACCAAACAAGGGGCTGATACTAAGTTCTGGTCTAAGGAGGCTCTGGGTGCTTTCAAGACTCTCAAGGAACTTTTTGCCTCGGCTCCCATTCTAGTCCATCCTGATACGACTCTGCCTTTCTTGCTCGAGGTCGATGCCTCTGAGACAGCAGTTGGGGCTGTTCTGTCTCAAAGGTTAGGGGTGGATAAACCGTTACACCCTTGTGGTTTCTTCTCTAAGAAATTTTCTGGGCCTGAGAGCAGATATGACATCGGGGAAAGGGAACTGTTAGCAGTCATTAAAGCCTTAAAGGAGTGGAGACATTTGTTGGAGGGGACCCTACACCCTATTACGATTTTGACGGACCACAAAAACTTGTCCTATATTGGGGAGGCTAAGCGCTTATCCTCTAGACAAGCTCGTTGGTCCTTATTCCTGACTCACTTCAATTATGTACTGACTTACAGACCTGGTTCTAAAAACTCTAAAGCCGATGCATTATCTCGCCAATATGAACCTTCTACTGTACCTGAACCAGTTCTTTCTTCTATAGTTCCGAAATGCAATATCATTGCTAATACGAATCTCAGGATTCATTCTCCATTATTGGCCGAGATCATTAAGTTGCAACATCTAGCACCTAAACAGACTCCTGCGGGCCGTCATTTCGTTCCTCCTGCTCTTCAACTGGAACTTTTACAGTGTTTACATAATAGCAAGATGGCGGGACATCCTGGTATTCGCAAGACTTACGCGTTGATCTCTAAGGACTTCTGGTGGCCTGCTTTACGGAGGGATGTTGAGGAGTTCATCGCTGCATGTGAAGTTTGTACTAAAACCAAACAACCCCATACGCTTCCATGTGGACTCCTGCAACCCTTGGAGGTTCCAGAGAAACCATGGTCCTGTTTGGCCATGGACTTTATTGTCGATCTACCTATCTCTAAAAGACAGACTGTTATCCTCACCGTGGTTGACAGGTTTACTAGGATGGCACACTTCATTCCCCTGCCGAAACTTCCGTCTTCTCCCGAATTGGCAGAGATATTCGCCAAGGAGATTTTTCGCCTACATGGGATACCCTCTCAAATTGTATCGGACAGAGGCTCCCAATTTGTTTCCCGCTTTTGGAGGTCCTTCTGCTCTCAACTTGGTATTAAATTAAACTTTTCTTCTGCCTATCATCCTCAGTCTAACGGAGCTGCTGAACGTACCAACCAGAAAATTGAACAATATTTACGATGCTTTGTTTCTGAACACCAGGATGATTGGGTCGGTTTGATTCCTTGGGCGGAGTTTGCACACAACAATCTCGTTTGCGATTCTACTCATTCAAGCCCCTTCTTCATGAATTATGGTTTTCATCCGTCTATTCTTCCTTTGGATTCTCCTTCCCAGGGGGTGCCGTCGGTTGATGTTCATGTTGCCAATTTGAGGAAGTTGTGGGATCAAACTCGACAAATCCTTGTGCACAACTCTATGTTGGTCAAGAAACACGCTGATAAACGTAGAAGGGCGGCTCCGGTCTTTGTTCCAGGTGATAGGGTATGGCTGAGCACGAGGAACATCCATTTAAAAGTGCCCTCCATGAAGTTCGCTCCTCGGTATATTGGACCCTACAGGGTGCTGACCCGTATCAATCCGGTTGCGTATCGTTTAGCTCTTCCTAATACCTTACGCATTCCGAACTCGTTTCACGTTTCATTGCTGAAACCACTCATATGTAACAGATTTTCCTCCACAATAGCCCCTCCTCGCTCCGTTCAGGTGGAGGGTCAGGAGGAGTATGAGGTCAACTCTATTATTGATTCTCGAATCTCCCGGGGGAGAGTACAATATCTGGTTGATTGGAAGGGATATGGTCCTGAGGAGAGGAGTTGGGTACCTCAGGAGGATGTTCATGCTCCCCGTCTCCGCAGGGCGTATCACTCTCGCTTCCCATCTCGTCCCGGTTCATTCCGCCCGGTGGGCGTATCTGAGAGGGGGGGTACTGTCAGGGTACCTGTGGTCTCTACCTCCAAAAGAGGTAGAGACTTAGCTGTTCCACCATTCAGACGGTCTGATGACTCCCTTCCCTGCGGTATATCCGGTCATGCAAGGCCGGCCGCGAGGGAGTGACTGCCTTTTACACCATCTAGGCAGGAAGTCATCATCAGGACACTCCCCCGGATCGACCTGTCAGTCAATTGCTGCAGGACCAATCAGGACGTCTCGGAGGTGTGGTTACTGCTCTGAACAGGGTATTTAACAGAGCTTCCTTCATTAGCTCATTGCCCTGTCGTGGTTCTAGCTTGTTCTAGTCACTCAGTGCTTGTGTTTTCTATTATCCCTTTTGGTTTTGACCCGGCTTGTTTACCTTACTCTGCTTATCTCTGTTACCCTTGATTCGGCTTGTCTCTCGCTTACCTGTCTTCTGTTACCCTCGACCTCGGCTTGTCTTTGACCATTCTATACTGTACTACTTACGTTAGTCCGGCCATTCTAAGGTCCGGTATACGTATCTGGCTACTGTTTGTACTCTGCGTGTTGGATCCCTGTCCCGATCCTGACAACAAACACCGCTAACTATTTACCTTCCATGGATGTTCGGCTATTCGAACGGGAGTCGAATGGCGTTCGGTAAGAATAAACTCCCGAACGAGAGACATAAACTTACTTTACTCACAACGGCTACATTTGGTATATTGGACTTTACTTTGAATCCTCGAAGTAGACCGATCGCACAGCCTGATTCTCTGGAACTGTTTTGGGCATGGACCATGTGTGCGGTCAGTCAAAATGTGACTTCCATAGAATTCCTGAGCCCCTGAACTGACAATATTTGGATATCTTGGTCACCTGGATCAGGGCTATCAGGGGATGTAACATTTGTGGGGATATTATGTGTTTTTGGGGTACTTTTGAGGTTTTATGGAAATATGTGTTTTTTTTCTGCCTGGAGATAATTAAGTTAACACAGTATCTGACTAAATTATCTCCCAGGCAGAGAGGAGAGATTGTATGTTGCTGATGGTGCTGGAGTCCTCGGTGAGCACAAGGAGCATTGATTGGCAGTGGCACCGGGTCGGGGTGCCAGGCGGTCCGTCACATGATATAATCAATGTTTTTCATTTCACCTGTCAGTGGTTTTAATGTTGTGGTTAATCAGTGTATTTAACCTCTAGGGAGTAGATGCTACACTCAAGTGCCCTCCAACACAACAACAGTCATTGCTTAGTAGGTATACCCTAAATGAAAACTTGCATACATTTATTTATGCTTATTTTCATGGTGATATATTTAAAAACAGCTTGCAAAACCTGCATATCTCTTGTCTACTGTCTACTTTGCAAACTCTTCCTTCTTACCATGCCCACACTTTCTGTGGATTTCCAACCACAGCTCTATGTGAAGTCTTTGCAAGGCAGGTGCTCTGGGCAATTGCTGCCTCTTGAGTTTCGCTCCACTGAGCTAAACAACCAGGAAGTAACAGGACCTGGTGTCTGCTTGAAAGCAAGGGGGAGTAACCAGGTTAATTTATGAAAGTGTCAATTTCTATTAAAATCTGCACTTTTTGCAAAATGAAAAAGAGAACACACTCATCACACATCAAGATTTTCAGCAAGCTGAAGTGACATGGGGTCAGGGACATCCCTTTAAATGATTTCTGGTGCAGTAGGTACCAACTGAGATACATTTTACATATTTGCCAACTTTGGCCTCAATTTAATATTATTATATAAGCTTTCCAAATTATTTTATATTATAGGCTGAACTTTTGATGATTTAATATCAGGAAAAATATTTACATTTTGCAATGCTTTTCAATTTTTTTAATACATATCATTTTTTTGAATATTTAAATATATTGAAAAAATATATTTTAAAGGTTCATCATTTGGAAAGTTTATCGAACAGTATTACGTTGAGGCCTTAGGCTTTAGTTTCCAAATGTTTTTTTTCTCACTTCACCACAACTCTATTTTGTGAATAGAGGTCTAAATACGAGCCATAAAATTTTTATTGCTGGTGTATAACCATGAGAAGATCTTTTTTATACAACTGTTTGAAAAGATTTATTAACTAGTACCTGCTACAGATAGATTTAATTTGGATAACATGACTCATCTTTCACATGATATTCCTCAACAAAGTTTATAAGAATAAAAAAAAAAAAATTCCCCAGATATTTATTTATTTGAAATATAAGTGCATGTCTTCAAAATTGTTCAGCTTTGCACAGCAATAAGAAGGGTGTGTACGGTTTTATCTTTGTAAAATGTTTGGCATCTTTTCCCAAGACTCTGCTATTAACTGTATTGTTTAACAACCTACGGAGTTAGACACGGCTTTTTGAATGATAGCATTTCATTATTTTTCCTTATATTTCCTTTGTTTAAGATTCACAAAAATAAATCATAACCGTAAACAAATGTCCATTCTAACAATGTTTATTTTAAACTCTGAACATGATATGCACCATGCGGAGACTAAAGAGCAAATTTTCTATTTAATTATTTCAATAGCAAACTCAAGTCTAAACGTCTTTACTTTCATGCATTTTGAATAATAGTCCATAAAACCTCACTCATCCTCATTTATACTCCAGGAATGATCAGAAGCCTAGAGTAGGCAACCTCCGGCTTTTAAGATGTTGTGGACTTCATGTTCCCTGATGCTTTGCCAGCATTATGGATGTAAGAGCATTGCCCCCAACTTCTGGAGTAGAGGTACAAATTCCGGTGCCAGAAGTCATTGATCACTTGTGTTTCTGAAGATTATGAAGAGGGTGGATCAGTTTGCGTAAATCATTATTTTGACAATTGTTTATGACTAACAAATTCTATTTTGTGTTCTTTTTTGTATCTTTCATTTCTGTGTTCCTTTATTTTTATACTTAATATTATTAGAGCATCGCTCTGCTCAAATGAATTTAGAAACTATTAACACATAACACTTTGTGTATTAAAACAGCAAACCCTGGCAAAGCTGATACAATGATAATATTTGTTTCACCCTATGCAATTATGACAGTTTTTGAGCTTGATTAACAATTTCCAATGCAGGTTTTAATCAAGACATCTTGATGAGTTGCCAGAAGACCAAGACCTTGCCAGAGATTTACAAAGTGAACTAAATGTGTTTCTGAGTTTTATACGCTGTTGACTCTTATGTTTATTATTATGGATGAACCAAGGCACGGCTAGAACTGCAAAATCCTATACAAAATTGCAAGATTTCCCAGAACGATAACGGAATCCAAAATATGTTATTGTTTTCTAACAATGCTTGCACTTTTCCTTGAGTTTGTCTCTTTGACCGTGACTCCATCTATTGCACCTGACAAGGACAATCCTGGCAACAAAATTATATCTTAGAAATCCCATTACGGACTCTAAACAATTCCTATCTAAGATGAGTGATTTTGTGTTCTCTATGGCTGTGTTTCCCAAACCAGTCATCAAGGTGCATCAGTGGTCTAGGATTTGCATGTGTGTTACTAGGGAGGGATCTGACTGAGCCCCTAGTGGAGTCAGGAAAAGCCCCATGTCTAATGTTGGCACCATTTCCATATTAGCCCCAAGTTCCCTGTAATACTGGCAGATAAATAATATCTCCAATTATATAATTGAGATGAAGTGTCACTGTAAGGTTCCATATTGTGAGTTAAATAAATTTACATCACAGTGTAAGGTATTGCTGTGGGTGTAGGCTTTTTTTAAATGCAATGGAGTGAAGGCTTAAAACAACATGGATGGGGTTTATAAATATAATTTCACGTAATTGTCTGAAATTTGTCACACAAATGTTGGAGTTATGGACTTGAAGAGAGCTGATTTTGGTGACTTAAGGAGCTTAACCCCTTAAGGACTAAACTTCTGGAATAAAAGGGAATCATGACATGTCACACATGTCATGTGTCCTTAAGGGGTTAAAAGGACACTATAGTCACCAGAACAACTACAGCTTAATGTAGTTATTCTGGTGAGTATAATTATTGCCTGCAGGCATTTTAATGCAAACACTGCCTTTTCAGAGAAAAGACAGTGTTTGCATTGCCCCTAGGGACACCTCCAAGTTGCCACTCCTCAGATGGCCACTGGAGGTGCTTCCTGGCTCAGTGCAGCACAGTAGGCAGCTTTGCCATTCAGCGTCCCCACACTCTGCATGGGGGCGCTGAATTTTCCTCATAGAGATGCATTGATTCAATGCACCTCTGTGAGGAGGTGCTGATTTTCCAAAATGTTGGCAATTCTGATGATGTCACCAAGGGGGCGGGACCAGCTCCGGCGGACCTGCGTGGCGCTGGGAATAAGGTGAGTTTGAATTGCTTTTAAAGCCACTTTAATGGTGGGTTTAGCACTATAGGGTCAGGAATACATGTTTGTGTTCCTGACCATATAGTGATCCTTTAATGAAGCTGTATTGCTATACAGCTCATGTCTCTGCAGTTTCACTGTTCAATTCTTTGCCATTTAGGAGGTAAATCACTTTGCTTATGCAGCCTTAGTCACACCTCTCTGCATGCAACATGCACACCCTTCCTAAACACTTCCTGTAAAGTGAGATACAATGTTTACACTTTCTTTATTGCACAGTCTGTTTAATTTAGAATTTCTTATCTCCTACACTGTTAATAGCTTGCTAGACCTTATAGCTTATTGCACAGTCTGTTTGATTTAGAATTTCTTGTCTCCTACACTGTTAATAGCTTGATAGGCCTTGCAGGAGCCTCCTGTGTGTGATTAAAGTTCAATTTACAGATTAGGAGATAAAACTTTTAAAGTGATTTAGCATCTACTTGAAAAGAAAACCATTTTGTTCATGCAAGCTGTGTGAGTCACAGCCAGTGGAGGTGTGGCTAGGGCTACATGGGCAGAAAAAAAAGTGATTTAACTTCTAAACGGCAGAGAATTAAGCAGTGAGACTTCAGAGTTATGATCTATTCACAAAAACTGCTTCATTAACTTAAAGTTGTTTTGGTGAATCCAGTGTCCCTTTAAGTCAATATATGTAGGAAAGGCCATGAAATTTACCCTTGAGCTGGGTCTTTTTGCAAACTACAAAGGCCCTGAGGATTTGTCCATATCCACATTGGAACAGAATTGAAAAATGCCCAAATCCTGTACTATTGGTGTGCCAGGAGTACTGACTTGGGGGCTCATCTACAGTGAACACAGAATAGTTTATTTCACACTGTTTTAATAGATTCATTATATCCATCATAGGTTAATTAACATAAAAATACACATAAAAAAGTCATGCAATATAAGAGTATCAACAAGAACTGAATGCAATCAATGAGAAATATGTATATTTGATATATAATAAAAAAAATGTGATACAAAGAAAATTGATTATAAATAAAACCTATAATTAACACCCTTAGCATAAAGTCTATGAATGTGGATTAATTCCAACAGCATTAAAAAAATAATAATGCCTTATTTATCATGTTACCATCTGAACAATGACCTTTATGAACTGGGAAGCACCTGGAGAGAGGAAATGATGTAGCTTGTATCTGTTTGCCAGAATGTTTAATCTGTTTCTATAATAATTTTACAGCAAAGTGGAATCAGTTGGTGCTTAAAGGGCAGGGCCGGACTGGCCCACCGGGATACCGGGAAATTTCCCGGTGGGCCGTCGGCACCTGGGGCCGGGCAGAAATGTGGGTGTGCTGGCGGCCGCTGGAGGAACTTTTCTGGCGGCCGCAGGGGAAGCTGTGCTGTGTCTGCTCTCCAGCGCGCTACTGAATGAGACCGGGGCCGGAATATGACGTCATATTCCGGCCCCGGTCTCATTCAGTAGCGCGTGAGCAGACACAGCACAGCTTCCCCTGCGGCCGCCAGAAAAGTTCCTCCAGCGGCCGCCATTCCAGTCCAGGGGGGGCAACGGGGCAATTGCCCCCCCAGAGAATACGAAGTTCTCCCTCTCCCTTGCCGGCTAATGCAGGGCTGGCCTGTCCAAGCGCCAGCCCTGCAATGTGCCTTCCTGGACCGGAGGGGAGATCAGAGATCTCCCTCTCTGGTCCGCAGGCACTGTTTGCTGGTCGCCGGCAGGGGAGGGAGAGAGAGAGGACCCGGGGGAGCTCAGTCTGCAGCTCCTCCAGGTCCTTCTTTCGCGAGCATGGAGCGTTGCCATGGCAACGCTTCGGATCTCGCGAGAGTGAACTCTAGCCCTGGAGACCGGGGCTAGAGTTCACTCTCACCACATGGACCACCAGGGATTCCTTACTGGACCACCAGGGATCGAGAAATGTCCCCCCTCCTCCCTAAACAGAGGTAAGAAGGGAGGGGGGACATTATGAATATTTAAAAAAAAAAACCATTTTATCAAATTAAAAAAAAACATTAATAAAAAAAACACATCCTTATCACACACATACCCTACAAACACATTAAAAAAATTAATAAAAAACCCCACATCCTTATCACACACATACCCTACACTGCCCCCCACACACACATTGTTCCCCAACTACATAGACTGCCCCCATACACACACATTGCCCCACATACATACACTGCCCCCACACACACATTGCCCACCATACACATACACTACTGATCCCACACACATACACTGCCCACATACACACACATACACTTCCGCCATACACACACATTGCCCACATACACTGCCCCCAATACACACACACACACTACACACACATTGGCCCCCCACACATATACACTGCCTCATACACACAAACTTCCCCCCATACACACAAACTTCCCCCACTCACACTGCAACGCACACACACACTGCCCCCCTAACACACACTGCCGTCCTCACGTACACACTGCAACTTTCACACACACACACACACACACTGCTCACACAGTCCTTACACAAACACACACACACTGCACCCCTGCTCCTATGCCCTACTACAGCCCCATTTCCAAGCAGACCTCAGGTAAGTTGTCAAACTGTTCCTAAACGGTTTGACTACTTATTCTGGGAGGGGGTACTGGCACCACAACCACTACACTGAGCTGTAGTGGGTATTGTGTCTGGATTATTTCTCTAAATAATCTGCAAGTGCCCCTCCCGAGGTCAGGCTCTGGATCCGCCACTGCATCACTGCTCCTCCAGCGGCTGCCATCACACCCAGCTCTCTGCCCTGCATGACCCCCCTGGCCGGTCACCCACAGGTAATATGTGTTATGCTGTCAGTGTGTGTGTGTCATGGTATGTGTCTGTCTGTATCATGGTATGTGTGTGTCTGTGGCATGGTCTGTCTGTGGCATGGTGTGTGTGTGTGTGTGTGTCTGTCTGTGTCATGGTGGGTGTGTGTGTGTATGTGGCATGGTCTGTGTGTGTCATGGTATGTGTCTGTCTGTGTCATGGTGTGTATGTGTGTGTGTCTGTCTGTGTCATGGTGTGGGTGTCTGTGCCATGGTGTGGGTGTCTGTGTGTCATGGCGTGTGTCTGTGTGTCATGGCGTGTGTCTTTGTGTCATGGTGTGTGTCTGTCATGATGTGTGTGTTTGTGTCTGTGTCACATTGTGTTTGTGTCTGTATCATGGAGTGTGTGTGTCTGTCTGTGTCATGGTCTGTCTGTTGTGGTGTGTGTGTGTCTGTCATGGTGTGTGTGTGTCTGTCATGGTGTCTGTCATGGTGTCTGTGTGTCTTTTAAAAATAGTGTTTTTACTCACCTTTTTTTTTTTCCCCCACGCTATGCTGGTCTCCCCTCGACTGGCCCTGCCTCTATGGCTGAGATCATCAAGCTTGCCATAGGATTGGCTGCAAAACGCTACACCAATCAGCATCTTCTCATAGAGATGCATTGAATTAATGTATCTCTATGGGGAACCTTCAGCGTCTCCAAAGCGTGGAGGACCTGAATGTAGGTGCTGCACACTGTGCAGCACTGACACAGGAAGCACCTCTAGTGACCGTCTGAGTGGCTGTCACTAGAGGTGTCACTTGGAAGCAATGTAAACACTGCCTTTTCTCTGAAAAGTCAGTGTTTACATTGAAAAGCCTGCAGGAACAGGCTATAGACACCAGAACCACTACATTAAGCTGTGTGTGTGTGTGTGCGCCTGCTAGTGAGCTTGCTTGCTTGCATGTGTGTGTGTGCTACTGAGTGAACTTGTGTGTGTCAGTGACATTGTCTGTGTCTGCATGTGAGTATGCTTACTGTATAATTAAACGTTTTACTATGAAAGGACCAATATTTTATATTAGAAAAAGCAATATATATATATATATATATTTACTCAATCATCTGGGGTGGCGAGACATAGCCTTACATATTACATGCGACAATAAATGGCGCATTGACTTATGGGGCTGGCATATATTTTTTTTCCAGGGCTGCTTTGTATCCCCAGTCCGGCCCTGTTAAAGGGACACTATAGGCATCTCATTGAAGTGGTTTGGGTGCAGTGTACCATGTCCCTTAACCTTTTTTAACAATTGTAATTATTGCATTTTTTGTTGGTAATTACATTTCAGGGTTAACTTCATCTCTAGTGGCATTCTTCTAGAGAGCCACTAGAGCGACTTCCGTGTGGTTAAGCGACTTTTGGTCACCTAACTGATGCTGGACATCCTCACGCTATGCATGAGGACATCCAGCGTCACCCACATGCCCATAGGAAAGCATTGTATAAGTCCTAATGCGAGAGCAGCGAACGTCGCACCCCGATGACATTGGCAGAGGAGGAGCGGACATCGGCAGAGGAGGAGCGAGGGTGGAGCCTGAACCAGCACCAAGGGACATTGTCGCTGCAATAAGGTTAGTGACAGTACATTGGTGCCCTTCTAGAGTAAGTAGTCAAACTATTTAAAAATTATTTTGAAACTTACTCTGAGCACCTGTTTTTGCTTCTGCCGCTACTGTAACTCTTAATTAAATATACACTCCACTGCCCAATTAAATAAATTACTATTTAGTAGATATACCCCAATGAAAACAAGAGTGCATTTGACTATGCATTTCTTTGGGGACTTCAGGAGCGTAAAGGGACACTATAACTTTAGCCAAAATAACTTTAGCTTAATGAATCAGTTTTGGTGTAAAGATCATGTCCCTGCAGTCTCACGGCTCAATTCTCTGTCATTTAGGAGTAATATCACTTTGTTCATGCAGCCCAAGTCCACATTTATAGATTTAATGCTAAAGGTGTTCAACTAAGGTTTCAAAAAAATAAAAAATAACTTAAATGTTTGCTTTTGTTTATAATCAATTTTCATTGTATACTTTTTTTTATATCAAATATCCATATTTCGCATTCATTGCATTCAGTTCTTGTAGATACAGACACTCCTCACTTACCAACCAGGTTCCATTCCTATGACCCCTGTCATAGACGAAAGGAACAGAGCAGGGAATCCCTCTAATCTATGCACAGGGAAATTTCCCCAAACATAGATTAGAGGGATTCCCTGCTCTGTTGCGTTCGTCTATGTTCGGGGAAAATTTCCCCGAACATAGACAAACGCAGCAGATCATGGAATTCCTCTAATTCCCATGATGGCTCGCACTTATCACCCCGCGAGATAGCTGGTTGTAAGTGCGAGCAGTCGTAAAACAGGTAGGTCACAAAACGAGGACAACCTGTACTCTTATCTTCCAGCATTTTTTGGTAGGGTCATTTTTGGAAGCTCTCTTATCTGCAGTCTTTGCAGATGCTCTGGGCAATTGTGGCTCCTTGAATTTAGTTCCAGTAAGCTAACCAAACCAGGAAGTAACTTGACCAGTTCTCTGATTGACAGCCAGGGGGGTGTAAACTGCACACTTTGTGAAATGACAAAAATATGACACACCCTTCAAATATAAAGCTTTTCAGCAAAATGAAGTGCTTTAGTGTCTGTAGTGCCCCTTTTATTATAACCCGAAAAGGCATTACCAAGATTGCCCAGATGACGACTGAAGGCTGGAGTTTGCTACATTTCCAGGACATTATGTTACCAACCACACTGGTAGGCAGGAGGGATCAAACATCCATACACGAAACATCCAAACTTATCAACATAGGACAACATAGTATAAGTAACTCCATGCCCTATGAGTAATATGAAATACAATCTGAAATAAAATCTGTTTCTTCCCCACATGGGGTATTTTTGGAGCTATACACATAATGTACAAAATGAATGTGTTGTTGGTAATAATGCAAAATGTTATATGTGTGACTGACATGTTTATGAGCCAGTGGGCATAACCTGGCCAAAGAAATCTTGCTAATAGTATGGTGTATTTGTCTCCTCCGTGTAATTCCCTACTGCCCACATCTATGAGCTTTAATGGGTGCTTACTCTTACATCCTACAATATTGTATGCAGTTATGCATGTATTTTTTTCTTTGTACTTTTCCATCTCAGACTCTCACCAACTGTTGAAATAATTGAAAGTCAGAGCATCTCAATGCATGTCAATGGAAAGGTGCATCACTAATGATACTTTAAAGTGGGCATGTCAATTGTATGCCTCTCCAGAGTACACAGAGACCTACACATAGAGAAAGGACAAACTGTGTTTGTTTTGCACAGGGTAAGCACATTTAATGAGATGCTTGTTCTGAGTTTGATGTCTGAAGGACAAGAGAAGTACAGGGTTGGGAGAGGGTGTTTGTGTGTGTATGTGTTTGTGTTTGTCTATAGGAAGGATGCCAATGGTTTTGCATGTGTTTAGAGGCTGCATGTGAATTGCATGTTTAGGGGGAGGCTGCATTTGGTGTTACAGGTGGGGGGTAGACTACCTGTAGAGTTTTATGCTTGGCAGCTGTGTGTGGAATTGCATGTTGATTGGGATGCTGCTTACAGTGGAGTTGTGTGGGAGGGGTAGATACTTGTTGGTTTGTGTGTTTGTTGATGGCACTGTTTGCAGTGCAGTGTGTGTAGAGTTTGTAAAGAGAGGCTGTTGTGTGTCTTGAGAATAGGAATTATAATAGGTCTGTGTGTTGTGAGGGGTATGGGCTGTAGTGTGTCTGTGTGTGAGGGGATAGGAGCCCTGTGTGAGATGGTAGGGGCTGAATTGTGAAATTAGGACATGTAGCGAGTGTATAGGGAGAAAGAGACTGTAGTATATGTGAGTATATGAGTATAGGTATTGGAGTTTATGGGGGGTAGTTGCTGTATTGTGTGTAGAGAATTACAGGGGCTGCAGTGTATGGGGGGGTAGTGGCTGGATTGTGTGTAGGGGTAGTTGTAGTGACTGTATTTGTGTGGGGGATATAGGGGCTGTCTTATAAAACACAACTGAATATTTATGTGCAGGAATAGGTGTGTTGTTTACTTGCAACAGAGGATGTTAACTAGGGAATAAAATGGTCTGTAAGACAGCACCCTTTTCCCACCTCCTAAGGATGAGGATAGTCTAACAGCAAAGATAAGGAGAGACAAGTCTACAAGGGTACCAGACCTACTGATCCAGTACAGGCACAGGCCAAGAGGTGTCAACTAGCAAGCTTACCAGGTCTTGTGAGAGTGACTGAGAAGTCCATGTCTCTTCCCCCACTAGGTTACTCTTCACTGCCAAAAGTTACATAGTTACATAGTTACATAGCTGATAAGAGTTCAGCCTTCCGCACACATGCTTTTGCTGTTGATCCAAAAGAAGGCAAAAAACCCAGTCTAAAGTGCTTCCAATTTTGCGACAAACTAGGAAAAAATCCCTTCTTAACCCCAGAATGGATCAAGCAGCTATTACCCCACTAATTAGATTCCTCTTTACTGACAAAGGTTATTTTCTCATGGTAACCCTGCTGATTTGTAGATGAGAAATGGTTAAAGTATACACACAACAAGGTTATCCTTCTAATGATGTAATTTATTCATGGTACTTGCCTGTAACAGACTACAAATTAATTATATAAATGACCAATGTACTAGAGATATTTTATGTTTATTTATTTTCTGTATGGTAGTACTTCTATACAATTAATATACATTAATATACTGACACACTGAGTCTAAAATAATTCATAGATGCTTGGATACTATGCTGAGCATCATTTGTTACTTGTCAGTCAGAACGGTGATTCTACAAATGTATGTCCATCATCATGCCTCTATTCTGAGACTATGATAGGATATTCTTAGATAGTGATAACTGGCACAAACTACAGTGTATCACCAAGATATACAGACAGATTGTGTTGGCAGATAAAAGCCAAATAGCCAGTCTAGTCTGCCAATTCTATATTTAAACATAAATGCTTGTTCGTGATCTTAGGACAACTGTATGTCTGTCCAAAACTTTCCTTTCACTAGTATTAGAAGTACTTATCAGTAGTGATGTCACGAACACAAAATTTACGGTTCGCGAACGGCGGACGCGAACTTCCGCAAACGTTCGCGAACCGGCGAACCGGGCGAACTGCCATAGACTTCAATGGGCAGGCGAATTTTAAAACTCACAGTGACTCTTTCTGGCCACAATAGTGATGGAAAAGTTGTTTCAAGGGGACTAACACCTGGACTGTGGCATGCCGGAGGGGGATCCATGGCAAAACTCCCATGGAAAATTACACAGTTGATGCAGAGTCTGGTTTTAATCCATAAAGGGCATAAATCACCTAACATTCCTAAATCACAATGGATATGGATTGACACCTGACATATGACATATTGACACCTTGACATATGGATTGACACCTGTCCTCAGACCCACTGATACACACTGACACAGAGCAGAATAGGGACTGTTTCCCCTACATAGGGTCACTTGGCAGATATGGATTGACACCTATCCTAATGATCCCTGATACACACTGACACAGAGCAGGATAGGGACTGTTCCCCCTACATAGGGTCACTTGGCAGATATGGATTGACACCTGTCCTCAGAGACCCTGATACACACTGACACAGAGCAGAATAGGGACTGTTCCCCCTACATAGGGTCACTTGGCAGATAAGGATTGACACCTATCCTAATGATCCCTGATAAACACTGACACAGAGCAGAATAGGGACTGTTCCCCCTACATAGGGTCACTTGGCAGATATGGATTGACACCTGTCCTCAGAGACCATGATACACACTGACACAGAGCAGAATAGGGACTGTTCCCCCTACATAGGGTCACTTGGCAGATATGGATTGACACCTGTCCTCAGAGACCCTGATACACACTGACACAGAGCAGAATAGGGAATATTCACTAAATGCCAAAAATGCTATTAGCTTAAAGGTGAAAAACTTTTTTTCTTTTTAAAGGCACGCTATAGTGACACCAGATATGAATGGCAAAGTGTACTTGCAGAGGTTGGCAGAGTACACGCTGAAGGCCTGACACCCGCTTTAAGGACACTGACTGCTATTAGCTTACAGTGAAAAACTTTTTTTCTTTTTAAAGGCACGCTATTGTGACACCAGATATGAGTGGCAAAGTGCACTTGCAGAGGTTGGCAGAGTACACGCTGAAGGCCTGACACCCAAACGCTTGCAGACAACTAACTGCCATTCAATCTATTACAGTGAAAACTATTTTTTTGTTTTTAAATGCAAGCTTAAGCTATTGTGACACCAGATATGAGTGGTGGCACTGGGCAAGTGGGCACTGTATCCACTGTGAGCCTGACACAGAAGCTGGCAGGCAGGCAACTGCAATTACATTACACAGAAAAAAAAATCAGACTGATGTTCTAGCCCTAAAAAGGGCTTTTTGGGGTGCTGTCCTTACAGCAGAGATCAGATGAGGCCTTCAGGACTGTAGTGGACACTGAATACCCTAGCCTAGCTATCAATTTCCCTATCAAATGAGCAGCAGCTACACTTTCCCTCCTCTATCTAAGAATGCAGCTTCAGAATAAATCTAAATGGATGCTGTACAGGAGGTGGGAGGGTCTGGAAGGGAGGGTCTGCTGCTAATTTGCTGGAATGTGTCTGCTGACTGTGAGGCACAGTGTCAAAGTTTACTCAATGATGACGCATAGAGGTCAGATCGAACCGCGCTTGTGTTCGCCCGCCGTGGCGAACGCGAACACGCTATGTTCGCCGGGAACTATTCGCCAGCGAACAGTTCGGTACATCACTACTTATCAGGGTTATTCACTAACGTGAGAATTCACAGTTAATTAAAAACAAATTGAAAATGCTTGGCTAAAGTATGCAAACTTGAAGCATAGTTGATTTTCTTCATTTTTTCCAATTCTGCTATATTGGTCATAAAATTGATATTCACTTTGAATTCTCACTTTAGCAAAAAACTGTTAATAGCCGTTCCTTTCTGTAAAAAAAAGGTTCAGAAGAAATGACTATGTTGCTGGGAAACTACAACAAGTAATGAATAGTGTACAGGGAACAGATAGTCACACAGTCAGATAGAGCAAAGGTCAGGGCAGGCAATTACGAATAAGAATCTTGCCGACAGGAAAGCACATTATGGGAAAGCGTAATGGGACGATACGCTACTGGGCAGACCATAAAAGAAGAATACAAATTAAAAGTACAGTGTATATAAAAGGATGAGTTTTAGGTTGAACTATGGAAGACTTTGGGACACGAAAAAAAAAAAAGTATTTACCAGTATAGTTTTTTGTTTTCTTCTTTGTACTTTCTCTTGACACAGAGGTCCTTATTGTCCTTATTGTGTCTCTTCATTCACTGGCCCAGTATACCCACAGAATGCTTCCCATTTCTCCTGTCTCTCTCATGCTCCATTTCTTCCCTTCAGGATTTCCTGTTATCCTAACATTCCTTAACTTTTTCCATACTCTGTGCTTTTCTTGTTGATTTCTTCCCTTGTGCCATTACCATGTAAGTCATATTTGTTGTTTGTTATCTTGTCTCAATACACTGTAACCACCTATTAGCATGTCCAGGGACGGTGCGTCCATAAGGCAGCACAGGCGTCCGCCGTAGGGCGCACTGGCTCTGGGGGTACAAGATTTTAGTGACCGCCAGGAGGGAAGCGCTCCCTCCTGCTAGGCCACCTTCTGGACCCCCGGCATGGTTGTGGTATAATCAGAGACGACGAGGGAGCTCTAATCTCTCTGCTCTGCTCCCTCTCGCGCCGTTTGCTGATGCCCCGGGAGCCGGAATATGGCGTCATATTCCAACTCCCGGCATCAATAGACAGCCCACGAGGAAGCAGAGCAGAGAAATCACAGCTCCCTTGCCGCATCTGACAGGAACTCTGCCGCCCGCTGCACTGAAGCCCCACTGAACCCCAGGGTCAGATCAACGCCAGCTCTTTGGGTATGGAGACTGGGTGGAAAATGTTTAATTATAAAAATAATAATTAGTGAGTGTTTGTGTGAGCGTGTGTGTGTCTGGGTGTGTATGTGTGTCTGTGAGTGTGTGTGTGTGAGTGAATGTGTGTCTGTGAGTGAGTGAGTGAATGTGTGTCTGTGAGTAAGTGAGTGTATGTGTGTCTGCGAGTGAGTGAGTGTGTTTGTCTGTGAGTACGTGTGTGTCTGTGAGTGAGTGTCTGTGAGTGACTGTGTATCTGTGTGTGTGTCTGTGAGTGATTGTATGAACGTGTATGCATGTGAGTGTATGTGTGTGTATGTGAGTGTCTGTTAGTGTGTATGAGTGTGTTTGTCAGTGTGTGTTTGTGAGTGTCTGTCAAATCAGTGAGAGTATGTTTTTTATTTAGTCTGTGTGTGACTATCAGTGTGTCTGTCAATGAGTGTCAATCAGTGTGTGTGTGTCTCTGTCAATGAATGAGTGTGTGTCAGATCAGTGTGTCTGTGTCTGTCAGTGACGTCTGTGTGTTTGACATTGAGTGTGTGTGACTGTCAGTGTGTATGCACCACTGAGTGTAGCATGGCGGAGCAGAGCGCGGTACAGGAGCTTCTGTTTCCTGTACCCGGCCAGACTGACAGGCAGTGCTCACTGAGAGAGCGCTTCCTGTCAGTGTGCCCGGGTACAGAAAACTGAAGCTCCTGTAGGGGATCTGCTCCGCTCGGCAACGCTACAAGAAAGGTAGGAAGCACACCAGGAACGGGAGTGTGACCACTAAGAGAGTGGGGGGTGCACCAAGGGACAGGGAGGGGAGAGAAACACCAAGGAACAGGGAAAAGAGGGGGGGAGTGGAGAGGAACACTAAGGGAAAGGGAGGGGACCACTAATGGATGTTGAGGGGAGAGGGGCTGGTTAAGAGGCACATAGGTGAAGATGTGATTTTTAGAGGAGAGTGTCAGGGTACCTGTGGTCTCTACCTCCGAAAGAGGTAGAGACTTAGCTGTTCCTCCATCCAGACGGTCTGATGGCTCCCTTCCCCGCTGTCTATCCGGTCATGCTAGGCCGGCCGCGAGGGAGTGACTGCCTTTTACAGCATCTAGGCAGGAAGTAGTCATCAGGACACTCCCCCGGAACAACCTGTCAGTCAATGGCTGCAGGACCAATCAGAACGCCTTGGAGGCGTGGTTACTGCTCTGAACAGGGTATTTAACAGAGCTTCTTTCATTAGCTCATTGCCCTGTCGTGGTTCTAGCTTGTTCTAGTCACTCAGTGCTTGTGTATTCTATTATCCCTTTTGGTTTTGACCCGGCTTGTTTACCTTACTCTGCCTATCTCTGTTACCCTTGATTCGGCTTGTCTCTCGCTTACCTGTCTTCTGTTACCCTCGACCTCGGCTTGTCTTTGACCATTCTATACTGTACTACTTATGTTAGTCCGGCCATTCTAAGGTCCGGTATACGTATCTAGCTACTGTTTGTACTCTGCGTGTTGGATCCCTGTCCCGATCCTGACATTACGACAGGGCCAATGGATCCTGCAAGTACAAACAGTCAGCTGGCTGCTCCTGATCCTAGGTTTGAAGCCATGGATCACAGAATGGATCAGATGGCGCTTGCGCTACAGGCTCTATTAGCTTGTGCCAATAACCCACCAGAGGAGATACGTAATACCCCTGTTTCTCCTGTCTGTTCAGGTCTAGAGGTAGCCACAGTGGGTGCTTCTTCTCGCATTACCCCCCCAGTACGCTATGGTGGGGCTCCTGAGAAGTGTCGTGGTTTTTTAAACCAAATTAGTATCCACTTTGAATTGCAACCTCGCTCTTATCCTACAGATAGGGCAAAAGTAGGATTTATTATCACCCTACTCATTGAGAAAGCTCTGAGATGGGCCAACCCACTATGGGAGAACGATAACCCATTAGTTTATAACTATAACGCATTTGTAGCTGCTTTTAGAAGAACATTTGACCCTCCAGGTAGAAAGGTTAATGCAGCCAGATTACTGTTGCGCCTGAGACAGGAGAACCGAACACTGGTGGATTATGCACTAGAGTTCAGGTCTCTGGCGGCAGAAATCAAGTGGAATGAGCAGGCGTATATGGATGTATTTTTGAATGGCCTATCTGATGTAATCCTTGATGAGGTTGCTACCAGAGAACTCCCTGAGAATTTAGAGGATTTAATTTCGTTCATCTCTCGTATAGATGAACGTCTAAGAGAGAGACAGAACACTCGAGAGAGGAACCAGAGACCTTCTTTTAGGTTAGCTCCTGCTTTTCCAAGTCCTGACTCCACGATATCTTTGCTTACTGAACCTATGCAGATAGGGTATACCCGCCTCTCTGAGGAGGAAAGACAGCACAGGCGAAGAGAGGGTTTGTGTATGTATTGTGGAGCCAAGGGTCATTTACTCTCGAACTGTTCTAACCGCCCGGGAAACGCTCGCACCTAAGTCCCTCTAGAGGACAGGCCTTGGGTGTTTCTATTTTGTCCTCTACTCCTAATTATAAGGATCACAGGCTTCTGCTACCAGTTTCCTTAACTTGGGGGAAGGAAGTAGTAAGGGCTATGGCATTGATAGATTCCGGTGCTGCTGAGAATTTTATCGACCAAGCCTTTGCTAGTAAGAACAATTTTCCATCCCAGCTAAGGGAGACACCTTTGGCCGATGAGGCCATAGATGGTAGACCACTACTAGACCCTGTTATCTTTCGTGAGACCGTACCCATTGATTTAAATGTTGGTATCCTACACGTGGAGAATTTATCTCTTCTGCTCATTTCGTCTCCTTCCGTTCCCATAGTTCTGGGGTACCCATGGTTGAAAAAACATAACCCTATTATCAATTGGGAGTTAGGAGAGATACTCTTGTGGGGCCAGGGCTGCCAGGATCGGTGTTTGTGCAAGGTTTCTCCATTAGCTAATATTAACATACCGGAGAATCCTACTCAGTCCACAGAAAGACAAATACCAGACCTTTACCTAGACTTAAGGGCAGTGTTTGACAAGAAGAATGCCGATTCTTTGCCTCCACACAGGTCATTTGACTGTAAGATTAAGCTGCTACCCGGCACTATGCCTCCGAGGGGCCATGTATATCCTTTGTCTGTTCAGGAAAACTCGGTTCTAGAGGAGTATATTCGGGAGAATTTAGAAAAGGGATTCATCAGGAGGTCTTCTTCTCCGGCCGGGGCTGGGTTCTTTTTCATTAAGAAGAAGGATGGCACGCTGAGACCTTGTATCGATTACCGAGGCTTGAATAAAATAACTGTCAGAAATGCCTATCCTATCCCACTGATTACCGAGTTATTTGATCGTCTTAAGGGCTCCAAAATCTTCACCAAGTTAGATCTCAGAGGGGCTTACAATTTGGTGAGAATCCAGCAAGGTCACGAGTGGATGACGGCATTCAATACCCGGTATGGCCATTACGAATACACTGTTATGCCATTTGGACTATGCAATGCTCCTGCAGTATTTCAAGATTTGATTAATGAGGTACTTAGGGAGTTTCAGCATGATTGTGTTATTGTTTACCTGGACGACATACTAATACACTCTAAGGAGATTGAGACTCACCATAGACAGGTCAGAAAGGTATTACACAAGCTGCTGCAACATGGTCTATATTGCAAATTGGAAAAGTGCAGTTTTGATCAGTCTCAGGTAGACTTTCTTGGATACGTGATTTCTGGGGAGGGTTTTAAAATGGATCCTGTAAAACTCCAATCTATTTTAGACTGGCCCTTGCCCAAAGGACTCAAGGCTATCCAAAGGTTTATTGGTTTTTCCAACTACTATAGGCGCTTCATTAAAGGATACTCCTCTATCATTGCGCCTATTACCAATATGACCAAACAAGGGGCTGATACTAAGTTCTGGTCTAAGGAAGCTCTTGGTGCTTTCAAGACTCTCAAGGAACTTTTTGCCTCGGCTCCCATTCTAGTCCATCCTGATATGACTCTGCCTTTCTTGCTCGAGGTCGATGCCTCTGAGACAGCAGTTGGGGCTGTTCTGTCTCAAAGGTTAGGGGTGGATAAACCGTTACACCCTTGTGGTTTTTTCTCTAAGAAATTTTCTGGGCCTGAGAGCAGATATGACATCGGGGAAAGGGAACTGTTAGCAGTCATTAAAGCCTTAAAGGAGTGGAGACATTTGTTGGAAGGGACCCTACACCCTATTACGATTTTGACGGACCACAAAAACTTGTCCTATATTGGGGAGGCTAAGCGCTTATCCTCTAGACAAGCTCGTTGGTCCTTATTCCTGACTCACTTCAATTATGTACTGACTTACAGACCTGGTTCTAAAAACTCTAAAGCCGATGCATTATCTCGCCAATATGAACCTTCTACTGTACCTGAACCAGTTCTTTCTTCTATAGTTCCGAAATGCAATATCATTGCTAATACGAATCTCAGGATTCATTCTCCATTACTGGCCGAGATCATTAAGTTGCAACATCTAGCACCTAAACAGACTCCTGCGGGCCGTCATTTCGTTCCTCCTGCTCTTCAACTGGAACTTTTACAGTGTTTACATAATAGCAAGATGGCGGGACATCCTGGTATTCGCAAAACTTACGCGTTGATCTCTAAGGACTTCTGGTGGCCTGCTTTACGGAGGGATATTGAGGAGTTCATCGCTGCATGTGAAGTTTGTACTAAAACCAAACAACCCCATACGCTTCCATGTGGATTCCTGCACCCCTTGGAGGTTCCAGAAAAACCATGGTCCTGTTTGGCCATGGACTTTATTGTCGATCTACCTATCTCTAAAAGACAGACTGTTATCCTCACCGTGGTTGACAGGTTTACTAAGATGGCACACTTCATTCCCCTGCCTAAACTCCCGTCTTCTCCCGAATTGGCAGAGATATTCGCTAAGGAGATTTTTCGCCTACATGGGATACCCTCTCAAATTGTATCAGACAGAGGCTCCCAATTTGTTTCCCGCTTTTGGAGGTCCTTCTGCTCTCAACTTGGTATTAAATTAAACTTTTCTTCTGCCTATCATCCTCAGTCTAACGGAGCTGCTGAACGTACCAACCAGAAAATCGAACAATATTTACGATGCTTTGTTTCTGAACACCAGGATGATTGGGTCGGTTTGATTCCTTGGGCGGAGTTTGCACACAACAATCTCGTTTGCGATTCTACTCATTCAAGCCCCTTCTTCATGAATTATGGTTTTCATCCGTCTATTCTTCCTTCGGATTCCCCTTCCCAGGGGGTGCCGTCGGTTGATGTTCATGTTGCCAATTTGAGGAAGTTGTGGGATCAAACTCGACAAATCCTTGTGCACAACTCTATGTTGGTCAAGAAACACGCTGATAAACGTAGAAGGGCGGCTCCGGTCTTTGTTCCAGGTGATAGGGTATGGCTGAGCACGAGGAACATCCGTTTAAAAATGCCCTCCATGAAGTTCGCTCCTCGTTATATTGGACCCTACAGGGTGCTGACCTGTATCAATCCAGTTGCGTATCGTTTAGCTCTTCCTAATACCTTACGCATCCCGAACTCGTTTCACGTTTCATTGCTGAAACCACTCATATGTAACAGATTTTCCTCCACAATAGCCCCTCCTCGCCCCGTTCAGAGGGTCAGGAGGAGTATGAGGTTAACTCTATTATTGATTCTCGAATCTCCCGGGGGAGAGTACAATATCTGGTTGATTGGAAGGGATATGGTCCTGAGGAGAGGAGAGGAGTTGGGTACCTCAGGAGGATGTTCATGCTCCCCGTCTCCGCAGGGCGTATCACTCTCGCTTCCATCTCGTCCCGGTTCATTCCGCCCGGTGGGCGTATCTGAGAGGGGGGGTACTGTCAGGGTACCTGTGGTCTCTACCTCCGAAAGAGGTAGAGACTTAGCTGTTCCTCCATCCAGACGGTCTGATGGCTCCCTTCCCCGCGGTCTATCCGGTCATGCTAGGCCGGCCGCGAGGGAGTGACTGCCTTTTACAGCATCTAGGCAGGAAGTAGTCATCAGGACACTCCCCCGGAACAACCTGTCAGTCAATGGCTGCAGGACCAATCAGGACGCCTTGGAGGCGTGGTTACTGCTCTGAACAGGGTATTTAACAGAGCTTCTTTCATTAGCTCATTGCCCTGTCGTGGTTCTAGCTTGTTCTAGTCACTCAGTGCTTGTGTATTCTATTATCCCTTTTGGTTTTGACCCGGCTTGTTTACCTTACTCTGCTTATCTCTGTTACCCTTGATTCGGCTTGTCTCTCGCTTACCTGTCTTCTGTTACCCTCGACCTCGGCTTGTCTTTGACCATTCTATACTGTACTACTTACGTTAGTCCGGCCATTCTAAGGTCCGGTATACGTATCTAGCTACTGTTTGTACTCTGCGTGTTGGATCCCTGTCCCGATCCTGACAGGGAGGGGGAAAGGCATCTTTACCTACGTACCCAAAAATTCTTGCACCGGCCCTGACCATGTCTGTTCTGTCCCCTTTTTACCTTGTGTACCATTCTATTGACCCTCGGGTATCACTCTACCATGTGTATAATTTACGATCCTTAACCTACATATGAATACTAAATGGGACATTTTAGAAAAGTATTTTAGGATATTAACAAAGAGCTCCCTTATTGAAATATCATATACTAATTTTAATCTAGGAAGTTGCCATGAACAAGTATCAGAGCATATACAGTAGGGTGCATAAATAATAAAACAAGAGATATGATATAGATGTGGTTATTCAGTTTCAAATGAATTGTGGTTAATCATAACTTTTGGCAATTGGCGATTCTTCTGAAATCACGAACTCCTAATTGCCATATGGAGAAAACACAAAGCAATTTAAATAGACATTAAACGAGCCATTTTCTTTGTTTGTCTACTAATAGCTCCATCTGTGGCATAAAAAAAAAAAACATTTATGGAAAAAAAGATGATATTTATGGGACAGACACTTAATGTTGATTTTTTTAATGTTGACTAATACAGGGAAGAAAAGAGAAGCAGTAAAAAAAAAAGTCTAAAATCTATATTTATATATATTTTAAAAAATATGTAATATAAAATATATATTTTTTAATGTTCCTCTTTTTTCCCCTTATTTCTTACTCCTTTTCACTTGATCTGTGAACCAATGGGCACGAAAAAGTAGGAGCATTTTGTCACCATTTTGGTTCATTAAAATTGCTTTCTCCTGAAACTGAGACACCGTATAGACGAAAACTGAATCACCCAAAAGAGCAATTTTTTTTTGTTTTTTTGGACGAATCTATTTGGACAAACCAAATTTTTCATATGCAACTGTTTGCATAAAATTTTCTGAAAGCACGTTATCACCAGGAACGACATTGGGTTAATATCCAAAATCGATTGTCAGAACTTAATTTGTCCAGGAGATGGCAGCAGAAGTCCATAATCTTTTAAACGGCAGGGAACATATAGTCGTTTGCCACATATTATTTGACAGAGACACTATAAATATCTGTCCCATTGTGGAGAATGAATCTACTTCAGATCGTGCTTGAGCAAAGCAGAAGATCTAAAACAAAAAACATTTTGATTCACATCGGGTCTTTATCAAGATGATGTGTATATACATACAATATATATATGCATGTACATATGTATAACATTACTGATTAAGGAGAAGAAAACATATACATTTAAGCGTTTGCTACCCACAGGAATCTGCACACTATCAACAACACTATAGCTGCGGCTCCAATTAACTGCAGTGTATCATTTTACAATTTGTGTTGTATACACTAGTCCTTCTGTTTTATATAACATCACTTGGCATACCGTGACGGGACGCCTGCATGTTTTAAGGCTCCACAGAAACTACATAGGCTATCACACCAAGGACTTGCGAAAAAAAAATTAAATATGATCGATAACATGAGCTAGTACTAACTATGGATAGGCAACGTTACAAAGTGTTTCTAGAGAAGAAAGTTAAGAGTCACGTTTAAAGTGTATTTATGGGTAAAGCACATTCAAAAAGAGTGTTTTAAAGAGTAGTTTCACTCCTGAAGCCTATCTATAGGCTTTATAGAAATACATTACATTTTAATTGTCACGTTTCCTAATTCCCTTAGTGAAAAGGATTGAGAATAGGATATTTAAGAGAAAGTTATGTCCCAGCAATTTTATCACAGCACTGGAAACCACGTAGATAAGAACAGACTCAAAAATCTGTTGGCTCTTGAAAGGCATTGGGAACTGTAGGTAATGTCATGTGGCGTCTCAGATTATTCCTGTGTTTCCGATTGGGTGAAATTGTATTGCTATCTTTGTATTGGAAAGTAGAGAAATGGTCCATTTTACAACGTTAACATTTTTCAATTGTTAATGCTAAACAGTTTGGATCAAAATGTTAATGATAAACATTAATTATTAACAGTTTCGATCAAATATTACTTTACCTTTAAAGGAAATCTGTTTTTTAATAAAACATTGACTATTGCATATTGTGATCTTGTTTGAGCACATCTTTTTTTTTACCTCTAAATATCCCCTTTCTATAGTTGTAGTGCCATAGAATATGTTGCTGCTATAATAATAATAATAATAATAATAATAATCTGGAAGTGGCTGTTGTAATGGCTGTGTATAACACAAGGGGGCACCAAATATCAGAGCTTATGAAGACTATTTAGAAACAGGAAATACCCTAATATTTAAAGTGTAATTGTTTTAATAAATTCAGTATAGTCATCTGAAAATAAATGTTATACTTCCTCTGCTAATATACTATTGTAATAATAATATTAATATAGCTCATTTAAGTTTTAAAAAAAGCACTACCCGGTATGGCATGCATACAAATGGTTTCCCATTTTAACAGTGACATTACCAGTGCTCTACATATTTGCAATACCTTTACATTCTCTTATTCATAAAAAGTTTTTTCAAACTGAAAGTGATGAGCCAACGATAGATCCCTGGACTCCCCCAACAATCAGAGGAAGTAGGCTTAGAGGGTTAATGCTCGCTCTTGGGGCTATTAAGCTGATATTGAACTTGTAAAATGAAGTGTATTACATTTTGGTAATTTTGTCAAAATTGATCATTTCCTTAAATGCAGATAGACTGATAGTACTTTTTCTTTTGTGTCAAGTTTTTATTTATTTTTAACCAATTCTCGCACATTTCTTACAGGTTGATATGGGCTTCAAATCAGAAAGGATTGATACCTGGGCTAAAGCATGTTTGAGTATTTCAGAAGAATGGGTTTGGTGAATCCTTTATATCTTGGCAACCCTGGAATGTCGTCTGTCATGAAGGGTTAAACAAACATTCTTCAAATAAAATACATTTACTTTGAAATATAGTGTGTATCGTTAGAAATTTGTTATAAAAGTAATTCCCATGGGGTGGAGCCTTGCCTTTGCTGTTAATGGATGTGTGTTTCCTCGGCTCCGTGCAGAAGCGAGCAATATTGGCTTATTTATAACATAAATAAACCTTAATTCAAGGAAATATTGTGACCCAGCACAGTGTGAACGAAGATGGGTCGCAAATCCAAAAAAGCAGGCCGGATAAAGCAAGATTGGGTGGTGATATCATAGATCTCTTCCGACAGGTCACAGGCCAGGGCCTATTGGGAACTCCCTTCTTGGCTACACAGACTCCTTGGAGGAACTATCACCTGAATAGGAGGACAATCCTAAACCTTCGGGGCCAAAAGCAACTGCAGGCCACACTGCGCACGGACGTGGTGGCAATCAGATCAGACCTTGCATGCCTCATGGGTCGGCTACAGGCGGTGGAACAAACCACGAGCGACCACACACCACGACTCATGACCCTGGACAAGTCTTCCCAAGAGGTACAACATACCCTCGAGACCCAGGAAAGGCGCATAATGGCTCTCGAACACGCACGCCGCAAAAACAACCTCAAGATACGAGGTATATCGGACGAAACTGAAGCGGTTGAATTGCCTCATCTATGAAGAAGTCTCTTCTTAGATATACTCACCCCTAAGCAAGTCAATAAGATACAGCTGGAGGGCTACTTCAGGCTCCCTAAGTCGGTCAGAGCGCACGCCACAGCGACATGTGATGTTATTGTCCTGTTTGCATCCAGTCGAGACAAGGTCGCACACTTACATCAGCTGCCAGAGAGAGATCACCTCTCAACTTTGTATCCATGCAACTCACCTTCTTCGACGACTTGTCCTCTGGCACAATGGCTTGGAGACGATCCCTTTGTCTGATCACCAGGATCCTGCGGACGCACCAGATCCGCTAACGATGGACTCCATCACGTACACTCTTTGTGTCTCCATGGTGACACCCAGCTATTAATCCAAGACATCACGGTGGCGAAGGCTCTGACCCTGCCACGGGACTTGCCCCCCGGAGCCTTACCTGCAGCTCCCTCTCATAATTGGAACCCAGACAGAATTAACCTGTTCACTCTGAGGCATCCCACCGTTGATCCATACATCGCAGCAATGACCTGAGACCTGCAAGCAAGTTGTAGCCTGGTAGCTATGCATGCAGTCCAAGAGGACATTGCTGTTCCTGAGATTGAAAGTACATCCTTTCTATTTTTATATGGCTCCTTTTTTTCTATTGACCCACAGCTGATAAGATCATCTTTTAAATATGAATTTCTTAGTTTCTCTCCCATTCACACTACCGAGCGATAACAGCTCCATTAATTCCCCCCCCCCACCTCAAGATCTCTTAATTGGCTACACCGTGGTATTCCCAAGGTGTACCCCATCATATGTCTGCCTCACAACTTAACTGACCCAGTCGTATCGGCCCTCAACCAAAGGCGACTTAAAGGCACTAATCCGAGACCTCACATGTTTTTACTTTTCTTTTCCTTTTTACTTAAAGGTCACATGCGCTCAATTTACTTTCACAATGTATTTGACAGGTGACCCCACAGTTACTCCCTCCGCATACTAGTATACCCTGTTCCCCCTTGCCATTACATGGGAGGTTTACTTTAATTTCCTTTCTGTTTATCTTTTATTAAATAGCGATCACATGCACTCCGTATAACTTAGCGATCGGCTAGCAATGTGCTATCACAGTTTCTCACCATGTTTATTACTAGGTTTTGCTTGTGTAACTAGTTACTAGTTACTAGTGTAACTGTCATGCATGCCATTACAATGTCACGAAATGTAAAGGCTAATGTGCTGGTATTGTGGCATTGTCAGCCTGTTTTACACAACAACAAAAAAAGAATAATTAAAAAAAAAAAGTTATTCCCATACTTAAAAAAAAATAAAAATTCTAATACATAGCAATATTTCATTACATTAATTTTATTTTATGACAGTATGCATGATAGAACTACTTAAACATAATCTTGTGATTTTAGGCTTCCTTCAAAATACATGTTTTTCTTCTCTGAAATACTGGTGTCAGTGTATATGTAACACAATCTAAAAATCTGTCTAATATCCTCTGGAAGTCACTCAGATGTGGCAGCTGCCATATTTGATATGAGCCACTGGTTCCTTGCTCGAAGACCTATTGATTCTTTTGGGAATTTCATTGTAAAAACTGGAAACTTTCAATGCTCGTTTTAATAAAACGGTTTGGGTTCTAAGTGTGTTGAGAATGTGACAATAAAGTTACAATATTATTTTTATTTGTAACGTTTTTTTTTTTATCATGCTTAGTTACAGTGTTGTCCTCAGCCCATTCAAACTACATTTGTATATATTAAAATACTATTTATACACAGCTGTGTACACCTGGTGGTTTAGTTTAGTAAAAAAAAAAAAAAACAACTGGATTAGGTGTATATGGTTGTTCTTTTGTCTATTCACTTCCTTGACCCAATAACTTACATACCCTCCCACCAATCCTGCATCTGGCGAGACCATCCTGATTTCAAAGTTCTGTCCCAACAATCTGAGTTTGTTACCTGGTGTTCTGCATCTGGGGACATCAGGAAATTGCCCCCATTCAGCGTGAGCACATTAAAATGCACACTCACACAATGCAAAATATAATCAGGGCATGGAGCCCATGTCCAAAATTATTCACACATGTGTTGACATACCCCTCCTTTTTGTCACCCTGCCCCATTTCCAGATAATGCCTATTTTGGATGTAATCAGTGATGCAAGTGACTGACATGTTCCCACAGTACATCCCACCACCAGTCCTGATTTCATAACAAATTAGTTCTTCCTCTGTATCTTATCTAAACAACTTTACCTTAATGAAGCAATGCTTAATTCTCTGCCATTTAGAAGTTAAATCATTTTTGTTATGTAGCGCAAGTCACACCTCCCTGAATGTAACATGCACAGCCATCCCAAACACTTCATGTAAAGTGAGATCTAATGTTTACTCTTCCTTTATTGCTAATTCTGTTTAATTTCTTATCTCCTGCTCTGTCAATAGCTTTCTAGACCTTGCAGAAGACTTCTGAGTGTGATTAACCCCTTAAGGACAGACGACGGATATATTCCGTCATGATTCCCTTTTATTCCAGAAGTTGTGTCATTAAGGGGTTAAAGGTCAATTTATAGAGTAGGAGATATACACTTCTAAAGTAAGTTAAAATCTGATTGAACATGAAACCGTTTGTTTCATGCATTTTTCCCCCATGTAAGTAACAGCCAGGTAGGTGTGGTTAGGGCTGTATAAACACAAACAAAAGTGATTTAACTCCTAAATGGCAGAGAATTGAGCAGTGATACTGGAGGGGCATGATCTATATACCAAAACTGATTCATTAAGCTAAAGTTGTTTAAAGTTGTGTACTTTTTATAACTCTATATACTTGCTACTGCTCCCCCTACTGTCTAATCTTCTTAGCAGCAATACTGTTACTACTTTAACAGTGGGTCTGTTTTTCTTTATTATTGTATAGTGTACAGGGAGTGCAGAATTATTAGGCAAATGAGTATTTTGACCACATCATCCTCTTTATGCATGTTGTCTTACTCCAAGCTGTATAGGCTCGAAAGCCTACTACCAATTAAGCATATTAGGTGATGTGCATCTCTGTAATGAGAAGGGGTGTGGTCTAATGACATCAACACCCTATATCAGGTGTGCATAATTATTAGGCAACTTCCTTTCCTTTGGCAAAATGGGTCAAAAGAAGGACTTGACAGGCTCAGAAAAGTCAAAAATAGTGAGATATCTTGCAGAGGGATGCAGCACTCTTAAAATTGCAAAGCTTCTGAAGCGTGATCATCGAACAATCAAGCGTTTCATTAAAAATAGTCAACAGGGTCGCAAGAAGCGCGTGGAGAAACCAAGGCGCAAAATAACTGCCCATGAACTGAGAAAAGTCAAGCGTGCAGCTGCCAAGATGCCACTTGCCACCAGTTTGGCCATATTTCAGAGCTGCAACATCACTGGAGTGCCCAAAAGCACAAGGTGTGCAATACTCAGAGACATGGCCAAGGTAAGAAAGGCTGAAAGACGACCACCACTGAACAAGACACACAAGCTGAAACGTCAAGACTGGGCCAAGAAATATCTCAAGACTGATTTTTCTAAGGTTTTATGGACTGATGAAATGAGAGTGAGTCTTGATGGGCCAGATGGATGGATTGGTAAAGGGCAGAGAGCTCCAGTCCGACTCAGACGCCAGCAAGGTGGAGGTGGAGTACTGGTTTGGGCTGGTATCATCAAAGATGAGCTTGTGGGGCCTTTTCAGGTTGAGGATGGAGTCAAGCTCAACTCCCAGTCCTACTGCCAGTTTCTGGAAGACACCTTCTTCAAGCAGTGGTACAGGAAGAAGTCTGCATCCTTCAGGAAACATGATTTTCATGCAGGACAATGCTCCATCACACGCGTCCAAGTACTCCACAGCGTGGCTGGCAAGAAAGGGTATAAAAGAAGAAAATCTAATGACATGGCCTCCTTGTTCACCTGATCTGAACCCCATTGAGAACCTGTGGTCCATCATCAAATGTGAGATTTACAAGGAGGGAAAACAGTACACCTCTCTGAACAGTGTCTGGGAGGCTGTGGCTGCTGCTGCACGCAATGTTGATGGTGAACAGATCAAAACACTGACAGAATCCATGGATGGCAGGCTTTTGAGTGTCCTTGCAAAGAAAGGTGGCTATATTGGTCACTGATTTGTTTTTATGTTATGTTTTTGAATGTCAGAAATGTATATTTGTGAATGTTGAGATGTTATATTGGTTTCACTGGTAAAAAATAAATAATTGAAATGGGTATATATTTGTTTTTTGTTAAGTTGCCTAATAATTATGCACAGTAATAGTCACCTGCACACACAGATATCCCCCTAAAATAGCTATAACTAAAAACAAACTAAAAACTACTTACAAAAATATTCAGCTTTGATATTAATGAGTTTTTTGGGTTCATTGAGAACATGGTTGTTGTTCAATAATAAAATTAATCCTCAAAAATACAACTTGCCTAATAATTCTGCACTCCCTGTATATATTGGTTTTATATATATTTTATGTTTTATAAGGGAAAAATCCCTTTTTCTTTCTTCTGTAAACTATGAACTATAACCTTTATAGCCAATTGCACAGCGTTCCAGAATTTATCACTTTATAAATAATAATTAGAATAATATCTAACTGTTCAAAGAACTATTGGGGAACAATAATACATTGATTATTGGAAATAAATACAACTGATCAGATGCTCCAACATACTATATTAAAATAAAATACAAAATAATCTCACCATAACATAGAGCCTAGAATTCAGTCAGGTTGGCTAAATACAGGGGATCCAGTGAGTAAGTGTTAGTAACATGAATGTGGCAGTAGTGTCAGCGGCGATTGGAGGTCAGTCATGGATGGAGACAAGGAAAGATAAAGAGAGGCGCTTAAAGTTCCTAAACTAACACATCATTTAACCTGTGTCACATCATCAGCTTGGATCGTCTCATTCATGCTACTGGATTCCTCATCATAAACCAAGTGTGATGCCTCAGACCAAAAAGAACTCTAACTATATAGGTGGATGACAGAGATGATACAATGCAAAGGTGCTTATTTACTAAGGATTGGATTGAAGTGCACTATTGGTACCAATGAATTGACTGCATCTTATTCTGACCCTTTCTGTTTTGGTTATTTAATATTGTTTCTGATTGGCAAAGTATGTTTTACTCTTGGACCTTTATTTTCAGACATATTACACCACCGTGCCAAAGGCAGCAGATTTATAAATAATAGAAGGAAAAGCCAGTTGGTTTAAATAATAAAACACATTCAGCAATATACAGTAGACCAGAATTATTGGAAAATAACCAGGAATTGTAAAAGGTTAGGCCAAAACAGTCAAGCTGAAAAAAATAAGTGAACTGAAGAATTTTGACACTTGGTCTGAAAGTTAATAGTCAGTTAAGTATATATTCACTCTACACTGAGATGGAAAACCTGCCAGTTAGCAAGTTTATTAAATAAACACATTATTTCTACTGCTCCACACTTATCATGGACTCCATGGGTTAGTTAGCCAGTGAGTTAGTTAGTTAATTTGTTCCTTTGTTCCTTCGTTCCATCCATTCGTCCATTTATTATCTGTCTACTTACTTAATGTATAAACAGAACGTGTTTATTACGTGGATTTTTTTTCTTATCACGTATAATTACCCACCGGGCTATTTTGATAGTTGTTGCTGCCAATCATCTGAAGAAGCTCTGCACGTTTGCTTCTTATCCAGAAGAGAACAGTCGGCATTGAGGGAGAACTTGCTCTCCTTAATAGTAAAGGACACGGAGAAACTGTGTGAACAAACTTCAGATATCAGTTGCTCAGCTCATTATGAGACTTTGCTAAATTTAAGTTTAGGTGATTTATGTCAGGGACAGGGAGATCTCTCAAAATGACATAGCCATGTATATCTCTATGCTACCTTACTGAACTGGTCAATAAAATAAGTATTCTAGTAACTAGGTTAAGTAACATTTAACTGAACAAAATGATAGAATACTGAATGGTGAAAGCTAATTAAAACATTTTTAATACTATGTCTATAAGGGCAGTTAACTCGTTGAGCTATTTTGGTAACATAGCTGATGAATTGCATTGACAGTCGTGAGATACTCTGGCAGGTTGTTTGAACACACTCTGATACGTTATATTGGTATTTCCGCTGTTTAGTAAATGAGTTGAAATGCTGCTGAAATGGGCTGACTAATGTGTGGAGAAGTGATGAACACAAATTGGTAGCTGATCTCATCTGGTCTCCTCAGTCTTCAAAACATCACAATCACAACTGTTGGTTTATTCACTAAACCAGAAATTGTGAATAATTAAATCAGGAGTTGCAGATGAGTTGAGCTTAAAAACTAGCTGAGCTGAAGATTTGCAGGTTTGTTGTCATAGGTGTTTAGAATAGATAGAGGATTTAGAGATTAGAATGCAGAGGAATGGACCTATATTTTGAGAAAGACACCAACCTTTGACCAGCACAGAGAAGGTCAAGCGCATCTATAAAGGAAATATTGCCGAGTTGCCATGTTTGATGGGGTGGGAAATTATAATGAATAGTCCTTATATGGGCACGGGTGGGTTTTATTGTAATTAGCACACCTGTATTGTTTAGATCAGTTTGTTAGGGTATATAAGGACATATATGTGCACCTGAATACACTTTTACACTGTTTTGTTTGTAGTGTTCAAATGTTGCCATTTGTGGTTTTCATGTTGTGCAATATAAATGTCATTTCGAATTATTGACAAAGTGATGACAATTTCTGCTTTCATTTCTATTGTACTTTTGGGCTGTGAATGCTATTTTATTTCTTTGGTTTGAGTATATATATATATATGTATATATATATATATATATATATATATATATATCACTTAGACTTTTTAAATAACCCATCTTGTTATGCGGTTGGAATAATGTGAGTATCTTACCTCCCTTGGAAAACCTTCAGTCGGGGCGTGGCTTGGAGGTCCGCGAAGATGGCAGCATAAACTGAGAGCTCCCCGCCGGCCTAACTTTCAACCTCACCGACCGCACTAACAAAAGCTGAAAATGGGGAAAACACACCGCGCATCGTGCGCCCAAAGACCCGGGGACACCCCGAAAAGCACCTTGACCCCCTCCGTGAAGCCGTACCTCGTGGCACCAGCGGACCTAGACCAGGCCTCAAACGACTCCACGGCCTCCGGCCTTTCCCACCCGCGATCCCCACAGGGTGACCATCCACTACCGACCTCCCAAGCCTCCCTACCTGAAATAATGTCTATACTGCAACAACTACCCACGAAAGCGGATTTGAAGACTGCAAACGCGGAACTCCGCGCGTCCATTACTGCTGAGCTACATGCCATGCGAGAGGACATACAAGGCCTCAGCCAAAAGGTGACTCAGTTAGAAGCAGACAGCGACCACATGTCTGCGGTTCAGGCAGCAACCACAGACAGACTGCAATCCCATACTAAGGTACTGCAACAAATGGCGCTTCACATTGAGGACTTGGACAACAGGGGTAGGAGACAAAATATCAGAATCAGAGGGGTGCCAGAGGCACTGGACAGGAAAAACCCAATCCAAGACACCTTGCTGGACTTATTTAACAAATTGCTGATGCGACCACTCCAGACCCCCATTAGCTTTGTACGAGCGCACCGTGCCCTTAGGCCTCCGGGCCCCCCAGATGGACCACCCCGTGACATTATTTGCTGTTTGGAAACTTTCCACTGAAGGAGGAAATCCTCCGCAAAGCAAGGGGCGCGGATAAAATAATACTGGAAAACTCTGAAGTCCACCTGTTTCCTGACCTGTCCCCAGCCACGCTGTCATTCAGGCGAGCTTTGAATCCCCTTACAAGGCAGCTACAAGCAGCTCAAATAAGGTACCGCTGGTGCTTTCCCACGGGCCTACAGGTTGCAACACCCAACGGCCCCTTCACGATCCTAGGGGAAGAAGACGCCCAGGCGCTGCAAAGAGAGCTGCACCTTTCGCCGGAAACTCTGACATGGCCGAACCCGCTCAATTTCTACGCTTTTGCCCCCAGATCGCAGGACACGGGCCCTCGCCCTCAGAGAATTCGTCCCCCCCGTACTCAAGCGACCAGACCAGTGGGGACACCCAACTGAAACCCGCTCCATTCCTGGGAGGCTACCCCCCCCCGGAAACCGCCATTTTGACTCCACTAGCGGACTGTGAACTGTACCACCCACAGCAGACCACCCTCGGCACTTCACCGCTATTGTGAACTTTGACTATCATTTTGTCACAGCAAGTATCATGGGAGCTGAAGCTCCACTTTGGGTGTGGGGGGAAAACTAGGCCTAGCTAAGATCGCCCTGGGGGGTGGAAGGGGTACTATACCCACACTGCCACAGAGAGGAAGGGGACCCACGAAGGGCCTAGGCCCGAGAGGTAAAACAATAGGAGCAATGCACCTCACAGCCCCATTACAAGGCCCCCCACACTCTAACACTTAAGGGCCCTCTATATTAGTTGAGATTGGTACATTAGGCTGGGGAAGGAGGGGGGAAGGTATAAAATCAGGCATAAAATCTGGCTTTGGGAGTGGGAGAGGGGAAGGTGATGGGGACTTGGGAGGGGGGAGGGAAGCGGCATAGTAGGCCAGTAGACCTGCCAGGTTCTGCCGCACAGGGGGGGGGGGGAGGGAGGGTAACATTGAAATGTTGATATGTTTTGTGTTATGGCTAATACTATTGCTACTGTTTTTCTTTACTGTAATTATATGGTGAGGTTGACATTTACGCTGAATTTTATATAGATTGTGCCGTAAGTCGGGGAGACGTTGGATCCTAACTGGGTGGTGCCCCGAGAGGTCACAGTGGTCTGTGACGACCTTTTTGAGAGCGCACTTGACCCCCTGGACCCTACTCACTTGGGATTCCCGGAACTCCTTCGACTGCCCTACTGGAGTGAGCGACCAGAATCAGGTGAGCGGTCCCCCTCCGCCCTCTAACGGACGGGGGGGTTCCAGCCCCCCTACGCTCTTTTCCGATACCGCTGGTTATAGCGATTTTGTACAGACTTAACGACTGTGACTCTTGACTCCTGACTTTTTCCCTCCCCGCCTGACCCAAGCCTTTCTGTACCCCCCCCCCCTTTCCCTATCCCACCCTCCAGCTTGCCCGCCGGACGGACAAGCCTACGCTGATACACGACTGCTAGTAGAGCCCCGGTCATGTCCATTGCCCCGGCCCCCATCACGATACTATCCTTGAACGCCAGAGGCCTTAATCAACCCGAGAAACGGTCGGGAGCGGTGAGGGAATTTCTCTCCCGTAAAGCATCGATAGTGTTTGTACAAGAAACACACTTCAGGGAGGGGTCACGTCCCACACTGACTAACCACCATTATCCCGTAGGATACTTTAGCGATTTCCAGGGGGGAAAGTCCAGAGGAACTGCGATCCTCATTCATAGACGCATTCCGTTCACAGAAAAAGACGTACAAACCGACCCGGAGGGTCGATATACTTTTTTAAAGGGGGAGATAGCGGGCACGCTTTACACCTTCGCTAACGTCTATGCCCCAAACCGCAGACAATACCGTTTCCTGGCCCGGACACATCGCTCACTGCGGCACTTCGCAGAAGGGGTACTGGTCCTAGGGGGCGACCTAAACGTGTCTCTAGACCCCAAATGGGACTCCTCAGGACGCTCACCCGTCCCTACCCAACACATCGCGGCAATCAGGGCCTTACTGACGAGGGAGAGACTAGTGGACTGCTGGAGAGCACTACACCCTGACGAAAGGGACTATACCTTTTACTCTCACCCACACAATTCCTACACTCGCATTGACTACCTTTTTCTTTCACAATACCACCTACCACTGGCTCTCCGGGCTGACCAAGGCACCGCAACGTGGTCGGACCATGCACCGGTATCGGTCACACTGGAGTCTCCCCTATTCAGACCTAAGGTCTCTAAGTGGAGGCTGAACGAAGCCCTACTTGCCATACCAGAACTGACTGCAGACATAGACACCACACTCCGGGACTACTTTACACACAATGGCGACCAGACGTCCCCCACCATACGATGGGAAGCACACAAAAGTGTTATCAGGGGGCACTTCATACAAAAGGGCGCTCTCCTGAAAAGACAGAGGGAGGCACGCATGACTACACTATTGGCAGACATACACCGCCTAGATACCCTCAACAAACGCCTCCAACTCCCTACACACCAAGCCACGCTGTTAGGTCTGAGGAGGGAACTGACCACACTCATACAGTCCCAACACCATAGGGCAGTCCTACGACACAAGGCATTCTTTCATGTTAACGGTAATAAGAGTGGGAAGCTCCTAGCACGCATGCTCAACAAAAGAAGGCGGGACACATACATAGACCGCATTCGGGACAAGGACGGGAACCTCCACAGACACCCTACCAAGATACAGGAGATCATCCGATCATATTATGCAGACTTATACTCCCTACCACGACCGCACACGGACATGCACACCCTCAGACTCCGCGACTCTATAGATGAGTACCTCTCGGCCCATACACTCCCCGCCCTAGCGACAGACGTATCAGACCGACTAGAAGAACCCATCACCTCGGAGGAACTTGCGCTAGCGATTAAAAGCTCCAAATCAGGGAGGAGCCCGGGCCCCGACGGGCTACCACTAAAATATTACAGGACATACGCTGACATACTTTACTCCCCATTGACAGACATGTTCAACGCGATCAGAGAAGGACACGAACTCCCCGGACAGGCACTAATGGCGCACATTACTATCATCCCCAAGGAGGGGAAGGATCGGGAGCACTGTGGCGGCTACCGACCCATATCCCTCATCAATACAGACATTAAACTCCTGGCAAAGGTCCTGGCGACTAGACTCCAGACGCACGTTCCCGGCCTGGTCCACGCAGACCAGGTTGGGTTTGTGCTGGGTCGGGAGGCTAGGGACAATACTATCAGGGCCCTGACACTAATGCATAGGAACACCGAGACGAACACGGGCCTTCTCCTACTCTCCACAGACGCGGAGAAGGCCTTTGATAGGGTCAATTGGGAATACATGTTCCGGACATTGACACACCTGGGGATGGGACCACACCTTCTGGGCTGGATCAAAGCCCTATACTCCAAACCGTCAGCACACGTACTGGTCAACGGGGCCCTAACAGACCCGTTCCCCATATATAACGGTACACGTCAGGGATGTCCCCTCTCCCCGTTATTTTTCGTCCTAGCGTTGGAGCCATTCCTGAACACCATCAGACATCACCCCGACATTACCGGCATTCATACAGGAGACACGCACCACAAAATTGCCGCTTACGCGGATGACCTACTGTTTTTCCTCACACATCCAGAGGTCTCCCTGACCAACCTAGTGCAGGCCTTCCACACATTCGGACTCCTCTCGGGATTGAAAATTAATTTCTCGAAATCATATGTCCTAAACATTAGTGTACCCGCACCTCGCGCAGACCAACTGCGCAGGAGCTACAAATTCCAATGGGCCTCGGACAAGATACGCTACCTGGGCACCTGGCTGACAGTGAGCGCAACCAACCTGTATGCGACGAACTTTACCCCATTACTGACCCAATTTCGGAAAGAGATGAGGGAATGGGCCTTCCCCCACATATCCTGGTTGGGTAGGGTGCAAGTGGTGAAGATGAATTTTTTGCCACGACTGCTCTACCTCTTCCAGGCCTTGCCTATCCTGATCCCAACATCTTTCTTCACGACACTCCGGGGAGCACTGGGGTCCTATGTGTGGAACGGGAGGAGACCCAGACTGAAATACTCACTGCTCACACGGCCCAAAGACAAAGGAGGACTAGCCCTCCCAGACTTTCTGCTATACTACAGAGCGTGTCACCTACAACGAGTAGTGGAATGGTCCAAACCAGGGGTACACAAGCTGTGGAAGTCCTTAGAGGGACACGCAGCGGGCGTCCCCACCGCCTTACTCCCGTGGCTCCCAGTGGGAGGTTCAGGGAGGGAAGCCCGTTACACACCCTACACAAGAGCGACTCTGACGGTATGGAGAAGGAGTATAGGGCGTCATGCTCTTAGTACGTACCCCTCCCCCTTACTGCCTCTCACCCATAATCCGGACTTCCAACCAGGCCTTGACCCGAAAGCCTTGCAATCTTTAGTAGACGACCCCCTACCTCGACTAAGACATGTCTGTTCCAACCGGGGACTGAAAGACCTGACAGAGTTACGTGGGGTGACCCCTCAGCCCTTCCTAACGCGTTTTCGCTATGCACAGGTACGCAACTACATAAAACTCCTCCCACAGGGACAGGCTTTGGGCAGAGATCTCACAACCTTTGAGAGACTGTGCTCAGCCCCTGACCCACTATCACATGGAATTTCACACCTCTACTCCCTTCTCCAAATGCAAACCCCAGTAGAGACACCTAACTTTATGGGGAAATGGGAGGAATCCCTAAATAAGACGTTTAGCGCCCCCGAATGGGAGAAGATCTGCAACACTGTTCACCACTGCTCAATATTTAGCAAGAGTCAGGAGACTGCTTATAAACTACTCATGAGATGGTACCACACACCAGCTACTGCGCACCACATAAACACTCAAGACTCCCGCCTATGCTGGAGGTGTGAGAAGGAGATAGGCACACTCTTACACATTTGGTGGAACTGTGAACTGATCCAACCGTTCTGGCACACTATCCATCAAGTCATAGCCCGCTTCTCAGATAACCCCCCACCTCTTGAACCAGCAGCTATGCTGCTCCACCACACACCCACCCCCACGTCCAAATATAAAAAGACACTCACGATCCGGATCATTAATGTAGCAAAACAATTAATCCCACAGTTTTGGAAGAAAAAAACAGCCCCGCCCTTATCCCAGTGGTTCGCTCAAATGGAGGACCTCAGAGCAGTTGAGGAACTTATCATGTACGCGGCTGGTCCGCAAAAACAACAGCAGACTTACCTAGACATATGGACGCAGTGGATACTGACGACAACGAAACCGGAATTCCAGTCCATACTAACGGACCACACGACCGATACCCCAGGACCAACAAAAGCAGAGACAGTAGACTAACCCTATCCCCCCTTCCCTACCTGGACCCTGCCCCCCTTTTCCCTGACTCCCTTACTTCGCACCATTTTAGAGAGACGGAAACCCGTAACCAAGAGCAAGCAGACGCATTAGGCTGCATGATCATGAGCATTGGGCACTGACGACTAATGCACACAACTATGCCCATCGGCCTAACCGACCTACACTCCTGAAGACCTGGTCGGTAGCCGAACTCGCAATGCCCAGTACGATCCTATATACCACCGGACCTAACTCATGATAGCTACGGATCTAGCCAGACAAAATGTTGCTTGTAGACTTCTGAAGAAAACCTGTGAGCTCTGAGCTTCATAGGGCCTGCGCGCCCACAAGACTATGTTATTGTTCTTTTGTTTTCTCCCAAAGGGACACACGCCATGTCCTGAGTCTTAGACGTGATTGTATATACAGTGTGACTCCTGATTCGATCTATCACGAGACAACTATCTTCTGATAATATGGTTATGTGAAGTATAGCACAGAAGTTTTGATAACTGACGAGGACCTGCGAGTCCACTGCTCCATGGGGCCTGCGCGCCCACAAGTTTATATTTGTGCTCTACTGTTTCTCTATAGTTGGACACACGCTGTGTTCTAAATACTGCTAATAACTTTATGTGGAGACTTGCACGTCTCGGAATGAACCTTATATCTTTGAAATAAAAATCATATTTACAAAAAAAAAAAAAAAAGAAAACCTTCAGTCACCATCCTGTGGGATGAATTAAGAGGAGAATGACTATCCCATGGAAAATAGTTTTTTTACGTAGTCTTGTGCACGCACCCTCTGAATATGACCCCATCCCACAATCCACAGTTGCATTGAGTCAGTCCCGACTGGCTAATTTTGAAGTTGGTGAACACCTTTTCATACTAAGCAATTAATGATTAATTTCAGTATAGCTAGTATAGGACTTGATCAAGCAGACCAGACTGACTCTACCGTTGTAACCTCACCTGTGTTAACCTATCTTGTATCCTTACCCTGCCCACCCCTCCATTCCCACATCCTTGTGGCTCTCTGTACAGAATTTGGCTTCCATGACTGGTAAAGCTGTTTCTCATTCTTGCTCCCTCTATGAAGCTCTTTGTCATTTTTGCTCCATATCTGACATCAGCAATTAACCAATCAGAGACCAGCTTCCTACAGCTTATACAAGATTGTGTCTTCAATCTTTTGAGACCTTTTTTAGGAGTTGTTTCTATGTTTCTAGTCATTGTGATAGTCTCATTTCAGCAGGGCCTTTTTCGCCTCTCGGGTAAGTCAACATTATCTTTGTCTGTCAATCTGTTGTTAAATATCCCCATTGTATAACTGTAAGGTGCTGCAGAAAATGTTGACACCATATAAATGCAGTTATAGTTTGTGCCCTGATTCTCCGTTGTATCCCATCTTATAGCATTACCATTCTAATACTCTGACATTGGCTTACTGGCAATATTACCATGTGTTATTTCTTCCTGTCTCTCGAAGGTTTCATATTGAGCATAAGGGACCAGCAATACATCTTCGTAACACAATCGCTATCTGACAGTATCAACGTCTTTGAAGACCTTCTCTGTTTCCATTGTAGTGTGAATGATGTGTGCAATATCTGAAGGTTTAACCTAGAGAATTTGTATGTTTTCGTGTAATAATGATTTATTTTGTTTTGCATTACCCTACATGTTATATTTGATATATTTTTGGTTCTGCCACCACAAGTTAAATATTATATTGTTGGAGACTAGTCCTTGTGTTCAATAAAAAAGTTTGGCTATTTTGTATATGATCAAACCCCTTAATTAATTGTGGATTTTGTTGTTTAATATTGGAGCAGATATGTGTAACGGGTTTGGCTATTTTGTATATGATCAAACCCCTTAATTAATTGTGGATTTTGTTGTTTAATATTGGAGCAGATATGTGTAACGGGTGAAACAAATTGAGATAAACATTTTATCTGCCATCAAACTCTTCCTGTGTACCCGTGATGTATATGTTTGATTTTTTTCTCTATCTAATCAATTAATCAGAACTGTTGCAAAAATGCAAAAATTAAAAGGTCAAGGCTACCAGCGTGAAACTGACTCAACTTGACCAGAAGAGAAGCCTGTTCATGTGAACAGAGACACTCGGAAAGATTAACCCATTAATATTCCATGATGGACACTTTTTTCCATTAATTGTACAAATGTGATGAAAAACTATACCTGTAGAGATAAAGACATGTTAAATATTCATAGTGTTTACATCGGGATGCTCAGCTTGATTAATATATAAATTTACACCAGCTACAGAGTGAAAACAAATTTACATTCTACTAGCAAAAGATGGGTGGTGGTTTTACTCTTCATAATCATGGGAAAACCTACCTTATCAGGATTTACAGATAATCATATCTGAGAAACCTAAGTTCAAGCATGATTTTTCTTAAAACCCCAAAATCCATAATTACAGAATAGTTTATATCAAATAAAGAACTGGTCCAGGCACTCAGGGAATAGCCAAAATGCAGCTTTATAGAAAACAGCAACATTTTGACCCTATGGGTCTTTGTCAAGGCATTGGACAAAGACCCATAGGCTTGGAACCTTGCTGTTTGCTCCAATAAGCGTCCTTTTGGCTTATACCTTAGGTGCCTGGACCAATACTTTATTTTATATATCCACATGAGGTCTGTTCGTCCTCGGATCCGATGTACCTTGGCTGCCTTGTGAGTGCCTCCATCTATGTACTACAGAATAGTTTTTGGCTTCCCAGGGTAGCTGTCACTTCTCAAACCTATCTTTTAGCCTCTCAATTTAATTAGTGGTTCCACAGTGCACTTACCTCTAACTTTTCAATTCTGCCACTGTCCTACACTGTCACTTGGTTACTATTCCCAACGCTGCTTCAACTATTGTGTTCTAGATTGTAAGTGTGTTTGAACAGTGTCTTCGTCAACCTATTGTTCCTGTCAAAATTTGCAATAGTTTGCCTCATTTGTTGTTAAATTCCCCCCTTTAGAATATAGTACACATTTGTGGAATAAGATGGTTCTATATAAATGCTAATAATAATGATATGCTGCAGGATAAATGAAATAGTAATACCAAGCAGAGTATATATGTACTATTGAAAATAATTACCCCATGTGAGGTTGAAATGTATGAGAAATAAAGAATATGTTTAATAGTTCCATATGATTCTTGGAGCTTCTCACATGATCTAAGATCCTAAAATTGTAGAAAAATACAACAATTTAATTTAAATTTAATGTCAAACATCAAGAGTATCTGGGCAGAGTGATTTTACATCATGGGTACATGACTTGGATTTCGATTTATTGCTGTGAGGAGCTGTTTATTTGTACATCAATGAAAGTGCCTGGATGAGCGAGTTGGCTGTATCTCTGATGTTGGCTTGGAAAAGTATCGAAAGTGACAGGCTTGGTATTAAGAAGTGCACACAGAATGTGAATCAGTTTGTGTGTTGAGACAAATAGAGAACATTAATTAACTCTCTTTCAAAGGTTGATCAACAAAAGAGATACAATGCAAATTAAAAGTTTTTAACCCTAACTTTAAAAGAGAAAACATAAATGAAACATTATCAGTGATGGTGGCAACATTACAACCAGAACCCTTCCTGGGGACAAGTTTGGAGCAGTTGTGTAAATGAAAGGCAAATAATCTTTGTTTGCTAATTCGTGATACTTTAAGTTAGCTGGGAGTTGCTATGGAATCCTTTACAAAGATGACTTAAAGATCAACATTTTAAAAGAGGGGTGCCCAAAAAGTATATCTCTCAATCATGTGTTGATCAACACTTTCAGCTACCCTGGTTTGTAATGAATTCTTCATTATATCCCACTCCCCAAATTTACCACATCCAGCTCCATTACGTTGTGCATTATTTGTATGTTTTGTTTTTGGAGAATGCTTGTTTGCATAGCTTTCCCTGTAACAAACGGGTAATTCCTGGAATGCTCTATGCCTGGGAGATCTCTAATTGAATTGCATTTTGAAAAGCAAGGTCAGAACCTTCCGTGATGAACTTTAACCACAAAAAGAAAGTGTAAGCTCTCCAAATGTCTGGCACAGAAAATTGATCTGATTAACAAATAGGTAAGTACATAAATAAGACACGTGTAGGCAAGGTATTCGACCATGCTTGGGTGTTAGCTTGCAGGGTTTATGCTTTGTTTTTAATTAAGAAGTGAAAACAAAGCTCATATGGATAAATACCTTTAACAGGTTTAGTTAATCTCTTTCCTGAGGTCTGTGTTCTATTTAAATTAATAAAATAAACAGTGTAAATACTCAGTGATCAGGGTCACACCATACGTTTTTTTATCAAACATTTATACGTGTAAGTTCATAATATAATATAGTTTTACTTTTGTTCTTAAACATGACATTTTCTGTCATATTGAGTAGGTACCATCTTATTTTTTGAGCAGGCATACAAAGTATCCTTTGAAGTGAAATTACTTGTGTATGATGGATAAATTAGGGGCAATAAAAAGGGAAACTATGGATATATAAGAAAATGATGCATATCAAAGTGACATGAAATATTAAACAAGGGTAGATATGTTGCCAGTACAATCTTGCATGTAGATGCACATCATTTTACTTTGCCCACATTCATTGTCTCCTATCTGCAAATCTGGGTAGATTTACAAACAATGGGCTGTTGGCTAGGGTTGGTGAGTCTAGCTATTGGTTAGCTAAGACTCCAACTTCTATTTTATGCAAATTAAGTTTTATTTATAGATAAAAAGGATGCAACATGGGGGCGGAGCCTGAACAGCGAACGGGCAAGACGTGTGTTGCAGGAGCTCCTGCCACACGGGCGCTGATAATGCCTACCTTCCGAGCTACAGGGCTCAAAACCTCATACCATGGTGCCCACGATGCAGAGGAGACCTGACGGAGCACATCGACACCAAACCCGACGCCCGGGCTGATCGAACACCGCAACGGCAGAATGAGGCCTACGTCGAGAGGAGGCGAGGAAAGACGGCCGCTTTCCCGCCAAAGGCAAACAGCCGCAAGCGAGTATTCCATCCTTCCCCCCCCCCTATGGACCGGTGGGGGAGATCCCGGTCCCCGCCGGACGGGGTGCCCCACACTCTGCACCAAACGAGTGTGCCTCCAACTCCTCCAAGCAAAATGGGAGCTGGGGCGCCCAAGATGGCGGACACAAGCGCAACCAACAAGAGAGACAAGCAACAGCCTGCCGGACTAGGCAACGGCACACAGGCGAGAGACTCTTTAAGCGTAATCTTTGACTGTTTCTGGGCCAAGCTACAGGCACACATGCAGTCAGCAGGACCAAACAACGTGACACCCACGAAACACACAGCTCGAGGGGTGAGAAGGCCTGGGAAACCTCTGCGGGGCGCCATGGAGCACCAAGCGACAAATCCCCTTAACGGGGGCCCTCTCGTGCGGGGAGCAATAGGGGCAACGCCCCACAGCTGTCAACCACACCGACGGAATGGGACTAGAGGTAACCAACTGAAAACGGTGAACCATACCCACCGCAATATCCCGACAGGGAAGACCCAGGACCACTACGGAACCCTGGCTCATGGCACAAGAGCACCAGGTCCCGTACAACGCCGGGGCAGAAGGGCACAAACGACGGAAGACAGATCCAAACGTCCCTCTGGAGGAATGAACTTGGGCCTGATATGGAGACTTCAGGGCCGAAACGCACAGACTACAATACCCAGCGGTAAACAGACACCAAAAGCAGGCGAGAGTATCCGACATCCAGCAGGGCCACAAGACCACCGCCAGATACACCCAGCGGCACCCAAGACCCACACGCCCATGTCTGATGGTCACCCCATACGCGCAACAAAAACGCCCAGACAGGGCATTCGCTGACCCATGCAACCAGAGACTCACAGAGACTTTCAGGCTGTTCCGAGCTGAGACGCTGGCGAACAGTGCCAAGTTGTCCCGAGCAAGGTAACAATGCTTCATCTCATCCAGGACTAGCAGCCACGCAAAAGCATAGCCGTCCCCAGTTAATTTTGCGCCAGTCTAGTATGCTTGACTCAGAACGTAATGTTGCAGGATTCAAGTTTATTTTGCCCACCACATAGATAAGCATGTTTAGCTATATAGCCCAGCAAATAACGTCCTTCAGTTACTCTTTAAACCATGCTATATATTTTGTTTATGCATGGTATATACATCACTACTTATATGTTAATGGCTTGTTATCTATCGAAAGTATGTACAACTTCTTAGCTTGATAAACCTAGCGATTGTTTTAAACCAAAAAAAAAATTGTGCGATTATGCATGCCACAGTCAAACTTTTATATATGCTGTTATATGTTGATTCACGCTGTTGTGGCATTTGAAGTAACTCTGTACCCACCCGCACTACAAAAATAAAGAATTTAAAAAAAAAAAAAAAGGATGCAACATTGAAAAAAATACATCAACTAAAATATTAAAATCAGAAACATGCCACTATCAGAAAACTCATAAAAAGAGAAATAACATAAAGCGAAAGCTAATACATATACACTAAAAGATAGTATTATGAACATCCATGCAATGTAAAAATATTATGCTAAAAATGAACCAACTTCTATTGCAGTGAAAGACCATGGTTTTGAATTGATACAAGAATCCTTGTAACTCATCTGCACAAGCCATTGTCTCTTTTCTTCTTTCATCTTTACCATCAGTGGAGGTCTCAGCGTTGGAACACAGGTGACTTTTAGCTATTTTACTTTTGTGTTTGTAGGTGTTTTTTTGGGGTGCACCCGGCTAAAACACCATCACCCGTACTGGCGAGAGGGGCCTGTGGACATGGGGAAATAGCTCCTGATACAACCTGGGGATGCCACACAATACGGCAACATGGAAGGCACGAACTTCCTCAAGTACAGACTGGGACTCAGTCTGACCGGTTGAGGCATAGGTTGATCGGGCAACACACCTGCTCCGAGACACTGATCTAACACTTATCTTTGCCACTGAATCTGCTTCTTCTTTAACAGTGCTCACAACTCTACATAAGTTTGTCTATCTTGTACCCCTTTCGTGGTACATAACAGGGTGATCACTTTGAGCAAAGAATACCTATTGTTTGGTGGTTCTCTCCTTATGTATACTATCCTGTGATGTCAGTATGCCTTTATCTTTATTTTTTCTTTATGCTCCTGTTCTGACACATATAATCCTTATTGCCAAATGTAATCCTACTTCCAGCTACCTATGAATATGGTATCATATGTGCATAGGTCTGTTACACTCATGATACAAAAAATAAATGGTGCTGTAATCCTGACTTTTACTGATTTCATCTCATGATAACATTGTTATTGCAGTTATGTCCTTCCTTACATGTACTTTGAAGCACCACAAAAATAAAGAATGTAAAAAAAAAAAGAAAGGGTTACTCTGACTTTAAGGACCACTATAGGCACCTAGACCACTTCAGCTCAATGAAGTGGTCTGGGTGCCAGGTCCCTCTAGTTTTAACCCTGCAGCTGAAAACATAGCAATTTCAGAGAAACTGCTATGCTTGCATTGCAGGGTTAATCCAGCCTCTAGTGGCTGTCTCACCTACAGCCACTAGAGGCCGCTTTGCGATTCTCACTGTATAAAATCACAGTGAGAAGATGCTGAGGACTCGGGAGCCAACGTCGGAGGGGGAGGAGAGATCACTAGCTTCGAGGGAGCCTGGCGCTGGATTAAGGTAAGTGGCTGTAAGTGGTTTTAACCCCTTCAGCACAGCGGGAGGGGGGGTCATGAGGGTGGGGGCGACCTAAGGACTACATAGTGCCAGGAAAATGAGTTTGTTTTCCTGGCACTTTAGTGGTCCGTTAAGACAGTGTTTTCGTAAAACACAGATTTTTGGTCGGAGAAAACCTTTAATAAGAACCTTACACATTCAACATTATAATTTTTTGTAGAAGGCCAGGGCTTGGCTTATAGACCACAGCTAGTTCCTGGTTTGAGTAAAAATTAGGTGTCCCGAGGAAAATCTGAAAATGAATGACAGATAGCAGTGTATAAATAAAGAGAATTGTTTTAATGTTTTTTTTTTCAAAACATATTTTAATACGGGCTCCCTCGGCACTGCTGACCTCTCCTCCCCTGTCGACGTCAGCTCCCGAGTGAAACAGAATGCACATGCGCATATGCAAACCTACCCATAGGAAAACATTACTTAATGCTTTCCTATGGGGATCCTTTTTGATGCTGGAGGACGTCCAGCATCAAATAAGTTTGATTTACTCAGTATAAATCGCAAAAGCACCTCTAGTGGCTGTCAGGGAGACAGCCACTAGAGGCTGGTTTAACAATGCAATGTAAACATAGCAGTTTCTCTGAACCTGCTATGTTTTCAGCTGCAGGGTTAAAACTAGGGGGACCTGGCACCCAGACCACTTCACTTGAGCTGAAGTGGTCTCGGTGCCTATAGTGGTCCTTTAAGTCTAAGATAGCTTTATGTCTATCCCACGCATGCTTAAACTCCCTCACTAGGTTAACCTCTACCACTATAGCTGGAAGGCTATTCCAAGCGTCCTCTAATCTCTCTTTAAAGTAATACTTCCTGAAATTATTTTTAAACCTTTGCCACTCTAATTTAGACTATGTCCTCTTGATGTGGTAGTTTTTCTTCTTTTAAATATAGTCTCCTCCTTTACTGTGTTGATTCCCTTTATGTATTTAAATGTTTCTATCATATCCCCCCTGTCTCGTCTTTCCTCCAAGCTTTACATGTTAAGATCCTTTAACCTTTCCTTTTGAGTTTTATCCTGCAATCCATGAACCAGTTTAGTAGCCCTTCTCTGAACTCTCTCTAAGGTATCAATATCCTTCTGAAGATACGGTCTCCAGTACTGTGTACAATACTCCAAGTGAGGTCTCACCAGTGTTCTGTACAATGGCATGAGCACTTCCCTCTTTCTACTGCTAAGGGTTTTGGGGTCATGATCTCTTTCTGAAGCATGTATGTAAGAATACTTGGAATGTGTGTGATGCTACCCTGAAACTTGAAAATCTTAGTTTGACCCCTGGTCAGTCCACTAGGTCTAGCATACGTGTTAGATTGAAATTAAATAAGTGCCAAATAGGTTGGGCAAAAGCAATACAACTTCAATGCATTTGATAGATTTTGTCCTTATTAATATGGTGTAATTTTTTTCTTTTTTTTTTTGCATGCTCAAATTTTTATAGTTTTTGCACAAAGAAAATAAGGAGACAGGCTTATGGCGCCGAATTCCATGAGTGATGTGGCTTAATTAACCACACACCTCTTGAAAAAAAAATACTTCCTTATCAGATGTAGGCACACACTCTCAGTCCCAACAGCACTTGGGCAGCTTTTAGTTCCCAACCTGGCTGCAGAGAAACTAGAAAAAGGTAGTGATGTCCTTACTATATGTCTCCCTGGGTGTCCTCTCCTTCTAATGCAAGATACTTTGTAATTCAGATCACTCAGTGCTTTCAGTGGCTGAGCTGTGTGCATGAATTTGGTTACAAAGAATTATTTTGGCATGAAGGGCACGGCTTAAGAAGCAGTGGTGCAGGATTCTTGAAAACATGTATTTTTTTAATGCATAAACTACAAAAAAGATATGTGCTTTAAAAAAAAAAAAAAGAAGCATATTAATGAGGCCAAAATGTGAATCAAATGCATTAAAGTTATATTGGTGTCCAGGGTGTCCCTGTAAAATCCATTACATTAAAATATTGTTTAATTTAAAAAAATCATTACATAGCAATAAAATATCAGGAGCGTATCATTTTACTGGTATCTAACATACTTGAAGAAGGCACATCGAAAAACCATAACTGCCCCTGGAAATAACGTAAAACTAATTAATGATAGACATTAAACAGCGCAGTATTTATTTAGTAATATGTTCTATTCCACAGCATAGTTGAAAGAGCATCTGATAAGAAGTTAAGAGTTACTGAGTTCTAGAATTACACGGTTGAAATAAAATTCACTCTTGGGAAGGATTTTTACAGCACACAACTGCCTGTCCCTTGTATGCTCTCCTCTTTGATGAGGGCTGATCTGACTATTCAATTGTAACAATGAATATAAACAGCACATCAGATTCTCAAATTTCCAGTTGTGTTATAGCATTCTAGAGCTCGCTAAACAAGCAACACGTCTTTTCGGCTCCATCTCGATCAGATACACTTGAACTTGGACATCTCTTCACCATCTTTGCATTCCTCAACAAGCAAAACAACTGCTGATATGAACCAAACAAAAACATTGCCAAGCGGGGCCAAACATATTAAAGAACGTCTGTGAAATATGGAAATCCTTTATTCAAACAGTTTTTTTTTTCCTACATCAGTGCGGTATTTCCTTATTTTGAACCTGGTTTCCTCGAAGACTGATATTCCAACATCTTGGATAGAAGGAGAGGAAGCAACATCCTCCTTTTGTGTGTACTGAGGGACTTCCGTCACGTGGGGAGAGAAATTCTATTAATATGACGAAAATGAATAAAATAAAACATAAACAAACAGGAAACTACGAACGTGTTATAGGAAAAAGCAAATACAGATGGGGGAAATATTTATCCCGTTCTTGAATTCTTTAGACATGTGCACATTGATATGTAGGGCAAGCTCCTTTCGTAGGAATAATTTTATGAGCCATTTGAAAAGAATTAGTCCTTAGTGCACCTGTTGCTGCAAGTCCCTGGAATAATGCCATAATTGAATGTCCTTAAATAATTTCAGTAACTTAAAGCAAGAAAAACATTGGCCTCAATTTAATAAGCTTTCCAAATGATTCAATTGGATCATTTAATATTGTTTAATATTGACGGATACGTTTTTGAAATTAATTAATATTTTTGGATACACTTTTTTTTTTATATTCTTTATTTATTAATGTTTTTCCCCCCCCAAATTAAAGAACAGGGTACAGAAAGGAAAGATATAAGGTTTAGTACAATCATATGGTGCGTCAAATTATTTCCACATTAATTTTGGGTGTAGCTTGCTAACCGGTAAAGAGGTATGATCAGTGTTGATTGCGCAGAGAGATACTAGATCAGGGTATATTTCCCTATACCACAGCATAATGGGTTAACGTTAAAAATAATTTTTTGAAAATATTAAAATCATGTGTCAAAATTATATTTCATGTATAATAAAAATCAATATATCAAAAATGTACATATTTTTCAAAATATTTAAAGGACCACTATAGTGTCAGGTAAACAAACCCGTTTTACTGACACTATATAATCCTTAGGGTCGCCCCACCCTCAGGGCACCCTCCTGCTTAAAACCCCTTCAGGAACTTACCTTTAAGCTCCCTCGGCGCTGGTGACCTCTCCTCCTCCTACGACGTTAGCTCCCGGGTGGAGCCGAATGCGCATGGGCAACCAGAGCCGCGCGCATTAAAAAACGCCCATAGGAAAGCATTTCTCCTATGGACGTTCTGCGTGCTCAATGCGATTTTCGCATTGAGTGTCGGGAAAGCGCCTCTAGCGGCTGTCAGGAAGACAGCCACTAGAGGCTGGATTAACCTTGCAATGTAAACATAGCAGTTTCTTTGAAACTGCTATGTTTACAGCTGCAGGGTTAAAACCTAGGGGACCTTGCACCCAGACCACTTCATTGAGCTAAAGTGGTCAGGGTGACTATAGTGGTCCTTTAATAATTTAAAAAGTTTATCAACAATATTAAATAAATCATATGAAAAGCTTATCCAAAACTGTTAAATTGAGGTGATGATTTTGAAAAAAAAATTCTAACAGTATTGAATCATTTGGAAAGCTTATTAAAATGAGACCATTGTTTGTGTTCTACAACATTAAAAAAATAAACACATTTTCAGGATATTTTAATAAGATAATATAAATTTTATCTCAATCTCACAGTAGTGTAAATTACGAGATGATATACTGTAAAATCCAGCATTGCAAGCCTACATTTTCCAAAGCAAGTGTCCACCGATTGCATCTATTCACTGAGTAACCTTTAGTGACCATTCAATTAATAGAGTGAATTCTGGTGAGTATAGAAAAGGAATCGAAAAAGGGAGAGTAGAAAAAAAGCCGATGTGGAAACATAGCCAAGTTGTAGAAAATTCCATCTTTGAGACGTTGTATTTTACAGTCCCCCTGTCAATTCACAATTCTGTGTTTTATGAATAAGCCTCCAAGACATTTTTAAACGACACATTCCTATTACGCAGTTTAAATGTATTTTTTTTTTAAAATGCTTTCAATTAACCATTTTCTATCATGCAGTTAGCATGCAAAAATGTATATTTTTTGCAGAAAAGTGTTTTCATTATTTATTCAACATAATCCAATAACTCAAGTTTTTTCATTCAGCCAACAGAATGAAATGTGTCTCTTCTACCAATTAACAGTGCTGCCATAAGAACTGATATATACATCCTCTTATAACCCCAATTCCCCCTGTCAATACGCACCCCTGCACACACACATATTGTCCTAGACGCAGATTCCACTCTTACAGACACACACAGATATACATTTCAGACTAATGGACACACACATATGCGGATACTCACTGCCAGACACAAACAGAGATACTGATACACAGTGCTGGACAGACACACACACACAGATACTGATACACAGTGCCGGACAGACACACACACACAGATACCGATACACGGTGCCGGACAGACACACACAGGAACACTCACTGCAAGATACACACTTGCAGGTGTGTATACATAATGTCACACACATATATGACACTATCACACTACTCACATACCCAGGTACATGCAGATACACACTAACATACAGACACACACATTGCCATACACACACCACCAGACACATAAACACTGTCAGACACATGCACACACTAACAGCTGCATGCACAGACTGCATGAACCATACAAAATCTGTCACACACATACACACACTGTTAGATAATTGCACACACAGTGCCACATACATAGATGCACATTTACCCTGCAAGGCACACAGTCAATACAATATGTTTCAAGCCACCCTCCTAGTTGCCTATCATTTGTAGCAGGAGAGTGGCTTCACTAGGGTCCAGGGGGATCCAGTTGTAAGAATTGTGGGCTCTATTCTTCCTTCACATCTTGCAAGGAAGCGATATGACAGCACTTCCTCCCAACACCTACAAAGACGAAAGGGGGAGTCAGCACATCCTGGTGAGGAACCTGAGCCATCAAAGTTTCTCAATGCAGTGTAATATCTTCAAAACTGGACTGCAAACCTCTACAAGACCACATACAGACCTCAGGACTCAGTGAGGCTTCTGTATGAAGATTCACCAATTCTGATGCATCTGTGTCAATTCAGCCCCTGTCCCACTTTAAATATACTGACGACTTGTTCTGATTTTGATGCAGCCACATCTTTATTAGGTCTCGGTCACCTCATTCTGGATCCACCACCACAAACTTTCCCATCTCTTTTTTTATATTGGTCTGTGCCTGATGCATCTCTCTAAAACAGAAAATGAACAAATATGCAATTTCTCACAAAAAAAAATCAAATATCAATTATTTAAAAGGGCAAGTACTTTTTACAAAAATATTATATATATATATATATACCAGGCAAACATCTGAATCAGGGCTTCGAATGCACCAAAAATATATAAACTTCATCCTATCAGGGTCATAGATAGAATAGAACTTTCTGAGTGGTTAGATACTGCATGTCCTTTTGTAATAATATACATGCTCACTAAAGGGTCACATGTGTATTGTAAAGTTTAGGTACTATCGCTGGGTGTTTTTGTCTCAATCTTTGTTATTTTTCATTTTCTTAATACAAATTTGTACTATTTTATATTTAATGAATTGGTGAGTGAGATCCAGGTTGGTGTGTCTTTTCAATCTTGTCAGTGCCAAAAGGGTGTACAAAGGAATTATGTATAACCTTAAGGTAATGAGATAGTGCTATATCAGATTGAGATAATATCAGAGAGATAGGGGCATGTTCCATTGTGTGCTTTGCTCTTCCTAATCTTTCAGTATAATGTTATGAGCAATGTCACTTACTCTGCCTATCAAATTACCCAACAGGCAAGACTATTGCAGATTATTATACAACGATTAAGATTAATATCCTCATAGATTGTAAGCTCATTTGAGCAGGGCCTTCTTTACCTTTAAGTGTCAAGCACTGCGGTAAATGTTGGTGCTATATACCTGCCAGTAGTAATAATAACAATAATTATAATACAGTGGGACCTCGGTTTACGAATTTAATGCGTTCTCCGGGATGTTTCGTATTGCGAAAAATTCGTAAACCGAAACACGGTTTCCCATAGGAATGCATTGAAAACCAATTAATTCGTTCCGGAGGTGAGAAAAAAGTCAAATAAAGTATTTTATCTGTTCAAAACTCTTTATAAAGTGCACTTTAAAGGCATAAATACTGTACAGGGACATGATTAATCAAGCAATAACATTTCAAACATCCAACTTTATGTTTTAAAACATCACACATCAACACACAGTAAAAGGCATGTAAACAACTAAGCTCAGCTCCCTACCTTTCCACTTCTTGAGATGCACCAAAAAGGCTCCAAAACCTCCTGCAAATGGCTCCAAAAGGCTCCACAACTTGCTGCAAGTGGCTTCAAAAGGCTCCACAACTTGCTGCAAATGGCTCCAAAAGGCTCCACAAGGCTCCACAACTTGCTGAAAATGGCTCCAAAACCTCTCCAACACCTCCACACTACACACTCACGTGCTACCCACACTTCAGTATGCAGGGGGCGGAGCTATAAACTGGGACACTTGTTTCGTATTGCGAAAAAAATACATAAACCGAGGCATTTTTTAAAATGAATTTTTATACGTAAACCGAATTTTTCGTTTACCGAGGCATTCGTTAACCGAGGTTCCACTGTATATGCCAGCGAGACATACTTTATTTCTGTACATTCCTACCATCTAAATTTATTAGCTAGAAATATATTATTTCCCCCCATAAAACATGAATTGATTTATTTACCAGGTTTTATTTTTCTTTTACAGGGTTCTTATAAAGAACACTTCTTTTTTTTTTAGCAACTATACAGTTTATAACGCATCGCAGCTTGGTAATATATGAGGATCAAAACAAAAAGAACAGAGCTCCCTGCCCATGAAATTAAAGTCTGCATTTCTAGCACTTTTTTTCTACAAAATGCTTAGTAATGTATTGTACAATCAAAAATGCTAAATATTGATTGACTTTATGCAATAAAGTGTTGGACGTCTCAACCAAGACTATGAAAAACTTGGTCACATTCCTACCTGTCAGTTGGAGGTACTTTGTATTTGATCGTTGCCAACTTCCTTTTTGCTTTCTAACCAATTATATGAAAAACTTACATCTAACCGCTGCTGGTCGCCATAAATCCCAGTAGATTTCCCTTGGGATTTCCTAATTACATTAATTATGCAATAAAAGGTGATATGTTATGAGAGGCAGTGGCCCATAACTGGTCGTTTAGTACTGATGAACTGTTGTCTTGACCCAATATGGTTGAGGGTCAACATGTCCTGAGATCATGCTGGAGCTGAGTTACGTAGGGTAAGCTACCGGAGTGCAGTGAATATAAAGAGGACACTGAAAAATAAGAAAAAAAAAAACAAAGAAAGGTACATGTCTCAGATTAGTTTAGCTGGAAAGACTGCCACCTTTTAGATAAAAAGCAGCCCTTAGTTGTGCCCTAGGGGGACATTTAAAGTTAAAACAGATTGAAGTTGATTGGAACCATATGGAGACCACAGAATGCTGGTAACTATATTTTTAACCCAACAATGTTGGTATGCTCTGAATTATCTCGGTTGGATACAGAACACCATCATTAGAGAATCTGCAAATCTACTATACGGCCTGCAATAGGAAACAGCCACGATGGTCAGACTTGTGCTAAGCATTATGAAAATCATCAGGATATTTGATGAACAAGAAACATATTAAGAAAAATACAGGATGCATGGAATTAACTTTGAGTTTTAGTTTACAATTTAAACAAAACAAATGTAAGATGTAAGGAATATTATTGTATATTCTGACATGTAAATCCAAACAAATAATGTTATTAGCATTGCCTACTTCTCTTTCATCATTGCTAGTTTTTGTTTAAGGGAAAGTATAAAATTTTAATTTAAAAGGTCAGATACATTAAATATGCTCTGAAAATATTTACTTAATGCAATTATCTTACTATGGTGTGTCAAAATTGTTTATTTTTGCTTTGTGTTTCTTTTCAAATATGTTGAAGGTGCCGTATTCAAGTTACAAGAACAGGGCTATCCAAGTTAAGCTGTTGTACATTAAATTTAAACGAACACCATAGTCACCTAAATTATTTTAGCTAAATAAAGCAGTTTTAGTGTATAGATCATTCCCCTGCAATTTCACTGCTCAATTCACTGTCATGAGTTAAATCACTTTGTTTCTGTTTATGCAGCCCTAGCCACACCTCCCCTGGCTATGATTGACAGAGCCTGTATGAAAAAAAAACTGGTTTCACTTTCAAACAAATGTAATTTACCTTAAATAATTGTATTTCAATCTCTAAATTGAACTTTAATCACATACAAGAGGCTTTTACAGGGTCTAGCAAGCTATTAACATAGCAGGGGATAAGAAAATCTTAATTAAACAGAACTTGCAATAAAGAAAGCCTAAATAGGGCTCTCTTTACAGGAAGTGTTTATGGAAGGCTGTGCAAGTCACATGCAGGGAGGTGTGACTAGGGTTCATAAACAAAGGGATTTAACTCCTAAATGGCAGAGGATTGAGCAGTGAGGCTGCAGGGGCATGTTCTATATACCAAAACTGCTTCATTAAGCTAAAGTTGTTCAGGTGACTATAGTGTCCCTTTAAGTGTTTTTGTGTTCTTGTGCATGTTTTGTGTGTGTGTGTGTGTGTGTGTATGTGTGTGTGTATCATGTGCAGTTTTTATTAGAAGAGCAAAGGTGTAGCTACTCTGGAGAATGTGAAATACAATTATTTGTGGAATTCTTGTGCAAAAACGATGGAGTGTGCTAATACTCATTGGGGTTTTCTCTTCTAAGTTCACCACTTCCATAAAATACTCTTAAATGTGTTTTTTTTTTGTTTGTTTTGTTTCTTGTTGATATATTGAATATATGGGTGAGTAGGGTAAAGAACGCATCAGACTCATTTTAAAATAGTAAAACATTTGAGATCACTGATGTGCATGCTGAAATGATATGTTGGGTTAAAAGCAAAGGTTTTACTTGCTAGATTATTGTGTATACCAAACATTAACAAATAAATTAACATTATAAAAGTCCAACAATAAATACAATGCATAGGTTAGCTCTTTCTAGTTCTTTACATGCTTGTGTGAATGTGCTTTCTAACATCATATGAAATATAGAAGCATTGTTGTAATAGTGCATCACGGTAAGAACAGAGGTAATGTGATGGAACTGAAATATAAAAAACTCACATACTCTGGAGCTTTTCTCATGGCTCTAGTATCACTGTGTTATGACCCATATGAGTATTACTATGTTTAGGACTCCAAACATCAAGTGATGATAGAGAAAAAAATCCACAAAACAGCAAACATGGACTTGTGTAAAAATAAAATATATATAATAATAACAAAGTAGCCCAACATCCAGGGGTTGTTACTATCACCCAATTTAATGGTACTCATATTATCTACCTCGCAAGGATGTAGGGCTGAGTCAACCCTGCCAAGATTTGAACCTGCGACCCAAGGGTTAGAACAGATTCTGCTGATGCATTAGCCCACTGAGCTAATTATATATACAGTATCCAGAAAGATGGCTGCACTCCTCGGACTTCATTAAAATCCAAAATTTATTGGGTATACATTAAAATACAATCAACATTTCAGCCCCTCTGGAGGGCTTTCATCAGGATCAAAAAAATGCATAAATGTGTAACACACTGCCTTAACAAACTTATGTACTCTGGGAAATAGTGAATGATAAATTAACTTACCCCAGCTGGTGCAAGTGCCCGATCGGCGTCCTACTGATCCCTGTGCGCATGTGCAATAGCGGCCAATAGACGGCATGCTGCGGCATGACATCATACGCATCTCCATGGTTACGGATCAACATTGCCGCGTATCCACGGGAACTGGGAGACGCCGGGCGGGCACAGGGCCGGTGCCAGGATTTTTGGGTACATAGGCGAAGATGCATTTTTCCGCCCCCCCCCTCTAAAATTAACATCTTCACCTATGTGCCTCCTAACCAGCCCCTCCCTCTTCCTTTCCCTGTCCCTTGGTTAATTCTCTCCCCTCCCCTCTCTGTCCCTTGGTGCAGCCCCCACCCTCTTAGCGGTCACACTCCCCTTCCTGGTATGCCTCCTACCTGTCTTGTAGCGTTGCGGAGCAGACCCTCTACAGGAGCTTCAGTTTTCTGTAGCTGGCTGGACTGACAGGAAGTGCTCTCTCAGTGACCAGGTACAGGAAACAGAAGCTCCTGTACTGCGCTCCGCTCCGCCACGCTACACTCACTAACAGCCACACACACTCAATGACAAACACACAGACGTCACTGACAGACACAGACTCACTGATCTGACACACACTCATTCATTGACAGACACACACTCAATCACAAACATAATCTCACTGATTTGACAGACACTCACAAACACACACTCATACACTGACAGACACACACATTCATACAATCATTCACAGACACAGACACACATACACATACACACATACACAGACACACACACTCACAGACAAACACATACACAGACACACAAACAGAAACACTACAGACAAACACATACACAGACACACACACAGAAACACTCACAGACAAACACATACACAGACACACACATACACATACACAGACACACACACACTCACAAACACATACAGACACACATATACAGACACATATATAGACACATATACAGACACATATACAGACACATATACAGACAGACAAACACATACACACACAAAGACAAACACATACACACACAAAGACAAACACATACACACACACACTGACAAACATACACACACTCACAGACACATACACACACTCACAGACACATACACATACACTCACAGACCAACACATACACAGACACACACACTCAGACAAACACACACTCACAGACACACACACTCACAGACACACACATACACAGACACACACACTCACACATACACTTTCAGACACACACTCACAGACACACACACACAAACACATACACACACTCTCAGACAAACACACTCACACATACACTTTCAGACACACACTCACAGACACACACACACACACTCAGACAAACACACACACTCACACATACACTTTCAGACACACACAAATTAATAATAAATATCCACCCAGCCTCCCTACCTGGAGAGAGCTGGTGTGGATGTGTCCCTGGGGTCCAGTGGGGCTTCAGTGCGGCGGGCGGCAGCAGTTCTAATGAGAGGCGGCGAGGGAGCTCTAACCCCTCTGCTCTGCTCCCTCGCGGGCTGTCTGCTGATGCCGGGAGCCGGAATATGACGTCATATTCCGGCTCCCGCAGAATCAGCACACAGCGCGCGAGGGAGCAGATCAGACAGGTTAGAGCTCCCTCGCCGCCTCTCATTAGAACTGCTGCCGCCCGCCGGGGGTCCAGAAGGTGACCTGGCAGGAGGGAGCGCTTCCCTCCTGCCGGTCACCGAAATCTTGCGCCCCCAGAGCCGGTGCGCCCTAAGGCGGCCGCCTGTGCCGCCTTATGGACGCTGGCCCTGGGCGGGCAGCACAACACTGCACCGATCGAAAAGAGAACGATCAGTGCAGTGAAGCTGTTCAAAGTTAAGAATAGACATGGATAAAATAAATGACATAAGACTGGCTAGTATCAAGCAGATCTCTATATAACACTTAAATAATTCAATCTGACACTTCAATATTAAATATTACCAACATATATCATGTTGCATATTGGGTACTACCATCCTGAGGGATGAGTGTACTCCATAATTGTAAAGTGCACAGCAGTAGACTGGAGACTTAATTAAGACAAAGTAAAACTTGATAATACCAAGTGCATATATGTCTAATACAAAACAAAATCAAGCAAGCTTACATCTAAAGAGATAACGACATGTGATATGCAATATGCAAAATACACAGTTCCCCATATATATATATATCCAGAAAAGTGCAGTCAGGAGGTATTTGTAGTGAAGAAAATTGTCTTTTTATTGTGTAAAATAACGCACATACAGATCGTCAATGTTTCAGTCACATCATGGACTTTTCTCGAGACCAAAGAGAGGTCCTAAAAAAGTCCATGATAAGACTTAAACGTTGGCGATCTGTATCTGTGTTGTTTTTACATATAAAAAAAAAAATCTTCACTACAAAGACCTGCTGACTGCACTTTCCTGGAAATACATATTAAGGCACAGAGCTACACCGAGGTGAGTACAAGATGGATGAGTGTGGGCTGGGTCCACGCTATGTATAAATTAAATATTTTATTAAGTAACCTACTATCAGAGATATTGTAAAGAAAAAAAAAGGCTATAAAAGATAGAAATAAAATAAAATACAAATACATAAATAAAAAGGAATGTGTTTTAAAACCTTTTGGTGGGGCGGAGTCTAACTGCCGAGCCATGTGGTCGCATCTGGCCCGAGCTCCGGCCCAACTGACAGAATCTGGGGCAAAAAACGGTGGCTACCAAGCTCAAACTCACCCGAGGGAGTGTCACCCATGCCGGGGGCGCCCCACAGAATCCAGTGACACCACCCCGGAGTCTGTCGGAGCCGGGACAGCAAAGATCCAGATGCGGCCTACTGGGGCAGAAGCAGGGAGAAGGCGGCCATCCTCCTCGGCACTAGTACCCACAAGCGACCTCATCACGGCCAACCCTCCCCCCCCTCTGGACCGGTGGGGGATATCCTGGTCCCCAAGGGTCGCACAGACCTGAATGGTCAGCAAGCAGACCAGCTACAAAGCATAGCGGGGATACAAACCCACAAAGATCAGCCAAAATGGCCGCCCAGTCGGCCCCTAAACGGCAAAGCATCAGCAAACAGACCCACAAGTCTCCAATGGAAATCTTCGACCGGCTATGTGCAGGCCTCAGGGAAGCTCTACATAGCCGAAGGGATGACTCAACGCCAAGCAGAACTCACGGTGGCCTCGTGGATACGTCCAGCAGCGAGACAAAGCAACTACACGCAGGTATCACGGGCCCCCAAGGCGACCGTCCAACAAACCAGACACCGCCAGGCTTCGAGAGTTTTTGCCTGTGATAAACCCCACAGGCAAAAACTCCCACCAGCATGCAAGCAGCCCTGAGATTATAAAAAGAGCGAAGCACACAAACTGCCTCTCGGACCACAACCCCGGCAGCCAGCACAGCATGAGACACATTTTCCCACTCATCGCATCACTGCCAGCGAAGACACAGCTGCACACCACAGGAGGAACTACTGGAGCTGACCCCCGAGGGAGAAACACAGGGCCCTGCGGCCGCAATGACGGACTTAAGCACCTACCTGCTAACAGCCTCCCGTCCCTGGGCATCGGCTGAAGTTAATAATTTCCTTTACCAGTCCCTTCCCTGACGGATAGAGTGGGACTTACTTTATGTATATTAAAACCTTTTGGTCTGCTTATTGGGCGTTTTCAATTGTCCAATCTCTTATAGTTAACTCTCCATGTACAGTTAATTTATTGGGATGCAGTAAAATATTAATAAATGACAAAAGATAATATTTAGAAAACCCCTTTAAATAAATAAAAGATTCAAATAAAAATAGTTGGCATAAGCTAGCCAGTTGAGTTGTATTTAGGCAGCAGTTCTGAACTGCTGGGTAGGGACCCACATAAGAATCGGATCCTAGGAAACTGCCTACAATAAATTGCTTACTTCAACATCACTTCTTAGCTCTTTGTAATGGAGAATTCAATGATTATGGGACATGTCTAATGAAGGATTTTTGAATATGTAACTGTATTAAATATTATATTACTATTGAAGAATGGGTCAGTTAGCTAATTTTCAAAATGATGAATGCTTTGCCAAGCAAATGACATGTACAGGTATGTTTTTGAGTCCCTTTGAAAAACTGATAAGAAGTTGGAATTAAACATGTGGGATTACTTGACAACAAATCAATTAGTCCGCATAAAATCTCTTTTGATTCATTTTTATAATGAACGACCGGTTTAAAAATGAATTGAAAGGGGTAATTTGCCAGACTAGTTGTCAAACTAATGAATTTGTTTAAGGGAGAGTGCAACAAATACACATGCATAGCAAGAACCAATGTATAGGAGAAAAATAAGGACCCCAAAAGTTCTAATTCTGTGAGACAGTAGATCATATGAAAATTACATTTATACCAGATACGAGGCTTCCACCAGTTCAGTCTTACCTGTGAGGTTTGTGGACAATGCCTAGGTTTTGAGCTCTGTTTTCTGATTGGTTAAAAAAAAAAAAAAAAACAGAGCTATCAAGCTGTCTCTCTCACTCTGTAGAACATGCTACAGGTTTTCATTATAATACTATAATATTATAATAAAAAGGTTTTATCGCATTCAAATACATTTGATTACATATTTACTGTATCACTTCATTTTCATATTAAAACATTTTTTTATTGTGGTAATAATGACCCCAAGTGTTTTGTATATATGTTTAAGGTCATTTATTATTTTGACAAATGAAAAATATTTACCGGATTTTGACCTTTTTGGCAAACGCATTGTTTTGAAAAATTGCAAATTCTTCATTTTCACTGTGATATAATAAACGCATTTCCTTGCTTGGCTTTGCTTCTGGAAACATTAATAAAGAAATAAAAAGGAAGGACACTGAAGTGGGTGTCAAGTCTGTGAGACAAAGGCCACTTTCCTCATCGTCCTTCAAGACAGCCTGCAATACAGGAAAAGGTAGAGGAAAAACCTTACGCGTCACATCTGTAAAATCTCTTATGTTCATCCTGTGTAAATTCTTTATGAATGACCAACTTGGAATGCGGAAGTCATCTATCAAGAGCTTCTTCTGAAGGAAGCAACACACCAGACAGCTGGACGAAGTGTTTACAGCATCAACTTTGAGACATGAAACTGGAAAACTATATTTTGGTCCCTATTGGGCACCTGCACTTGTTTTAAATAGATCATGCATCCGCAAGTCAATACCAAAATGTTTGGGAAACGCGTTTCCTTCAAGCAATGTGATGGGAACATTTTGAATATTAGCTACTAGAATGTAGCTAATTTATAATGTTTTCATTTATCAGAATGCATCTAATTCAATCTATCAGTGAAATCACCATCCAATGAAACAGGTGTATACAACAATAATATGCCGGAATCTACGAATTCTGTTTGCAATTTTCCAAATGAAAAAGTCAGAGGGTTACTCCAAGCATGATAACCACCATAGAGTAGCAGAAATGGATGTCGGCCCTGTCACCATTCATCGGTTGAAAGCGTCAGCTGACCACACCCGATCAATGACTGAGATTCTGTGCATAGAAATATGCACAAAATTGACATTAGCCAGCCTGGGACAATTATTAAAACTAGTTAGCCAGCCTGGTACAAGCCTTATGATGCCTCAATGATGCTGCTAGACGTGGAGCCACACATCCCTGGCATTGAAAAAGTTAAACTCATTATGTGCAGCATTTCATAGTAAAATGTACAAAAAGTGAGTGACTGATTGTTGAGTGAAGCGGACATCTGAAGCAATCCAAACAATAGACAACGGCACTGTAGGTGTGTAACAACAGTGCCTACTGCACACGTGGCAAACAGTCAGATTAGAGACTGCAAGTAGGTTATCAAAGGTATGCTCTGCATGGTGATTATGAAAGATTTTTGTTATGATATAATTATGTAGAAGCAGAATAGGGATTATATTTTGTATAGGTCTGTAGCTGTAGTATAGTTACACAGTTACATAGTTAAATTGGCTGAAAAGAGACACGTATCCATCAAATTCAGCCTTCCTCACATTTGTTTTTTGGTGTTGATCCAAAAGAAGGCAAAAAAAAACTCAGTTTGAAGCACTTCCAATTTTGTAACAAACTAGGAAAACAAATTCCCTCTTGACCCCAGAATGGCAGTCAGACTTATCAAGAGGCTATTGTTTTTGCAACTTTGCATCTAGTTGCTGTTTAAACATCTATACGGACTCTGATGAAACCACTTCTTCAGGCAGAGAATTCCACATCCGTATTGTTCTTATGGTAAAAAAACGTTCTTCTTTCTTCCAGTCTAAACGCATGACCTTGTGTCCTATGTAAAGTCCGGTTTGTGAATAGATTTCCACACAATGGTTTGTATTGGCCCCGGATATATTTGTATAATGTTATAATATCTCCTCATATACCTGTTCAAATATGTAGTGATAGGATGTGTTGTGTGAATGTGCGGTGGTTATACAAGACACAGTGTATGCAACAGGTGTGCACATTGTTTGGTAAGGAAATAGGATGTGCATGCGCATGGAATGTATGTTAAGCCAAGCATGTTTTTAGCCTAAGGCTCTTTCAGACTAACATATTATGCCAGCTGATTTGTGTAGTGATACAAAACAATTAATACTAACATAAACAGTGTGTTAAAGCTATTTTGGGCCTAGATTTTATACAAGGCATACGATTGATTACATAGTTACATAGTTACATAGCTGAAAAGAGACTTGCGTCCATCAAGTTCAGCCTTCCTCACATATGTTTTTGCTGTTGATCCAAAAGAAGGCAAAAAAACTTAGTCTGGAGCGCTTCCAATTTTGCAACAAACTAGGAAAAATTTCCTTCTTGACCCCAGAATGGCAGCCAGATGTCTCCTTGGATCAAGCAGCTATTAGCCCACTAATTAGAAATTATATCCCTGTATGTTATGTTATGATTGGTGACCAATTCTTCAAAGGTAATATATGATATGCTAAATTATTATGCAAAATAATCTCTTTAGATTCTTCTCCAAGTGGTGTCCATCCCGCCATTGAAGACAGTGCTGCTATGGTAAACCAATAATTTTAAGCATTTGTTTTGTGATGGTGAATATGATATATGTTCCTGCCCCAGACAGATCCGCTAAATTGACATAGGGGCACAATTTTAGGTCCTGACTCAGGGGTAAAGAACCACTAAACTAAAACAAAATAAGGAGACACATCTCAAAATAGGCTCGAGAGAGTGGATGAGACAGAAAATAAATAAGTGCTCAAAAGATGTTGTTGCAGTTTCATGGTTAATCATGAGTTGCTGCATTTTTTACACTTGTTCACAATGCAAGAGGAGGTTGGAATGTTGTACCAGCATTTATAGACAACGCTTGGACTAGATTGGATGGATGAGATGTGATGATTTGTATGTGTATTTTTTCTTTGCTTAATTTTATTCAGATTTGTATAAATTATGATGTTTATATCTTTGATGTTGATAAATATGGAGTTTAACACAATACTTAACTCTCTTATGTGTTTTACAGAACCATGTCTTTCTGTGATTATCATTAGAAAAATGTTTTCATTACCAGCCAAGTCTGCTGCTGGACAGCTGCTGTTGACAGCATTAGACTGATATGATGCAGAACATATCCTTGAGAAATTCATGATTTAATTTCTGGTATCAAGGCTGATGATGCTGAGCACCATCAGCCATGTAACAATTGTAAGTGAGCATATAGGGAAGTAAGTACTATAATTTTTAACCAAATAAAGAGTTATTATACTGTAGATTCTCGAATGCATATCGCTATGTCTTTTTTTTTTTTGGTAAGAAAAAAAACACATGCCACAAAATAGTAATTTGAAAAGATCAAGGAGTGATGGAGTGTTCTAGGAGCTACAAGTCTAGTGGTACCATTCATAAACAGGTAAGTTTTTCCATTCTTTTTGCTGGTTTAACGTTAACTTTTGGATTTAATTTTGGTTCTAGTTGATAAACTTGGTTTTTCTTTTAATATTTGTTCTTAAATATGTAATTTATCTCATATGGGACCTACCTTAGCTTAATAATATTCTTGGCCTTTCTCCTTGAAACATATATTAAGATTATGTGTGCTAACATAAGCAGCAGTGTTCTTGAAATCAAATCTAAGGCCAGAAGTTTGGTTTTGTTTCCTGAAACAATTCTCAATGCAAATTACTCAACCTTTGACTATCTCTCCTCTTTTAAAGAATTGATATAATGACATTCTGTCTTTTTGGGGTATTGAGGACAGTTCTAAGATATATATGTCTGTAACACTACATCATAGCAATAAACATAACCTTTAACTATTGAGAACAGTTGTTTCTCTATTGCAAAGGAAAATCTTAGCACATCTACCCTAGCGTTATTTACTAACCTCAGAATTTTAGAGAACTAAATACAAATAGCAAACATGAGGCTAAAATAGTCAAGCTATGACAATAGCTGAGTTTATGAATCTTTCAAAATCTGCTATTTTAGTCTAAATTTTGCCATTCTGATTAATTTTCCAACAGAGTTAGCGAATAACCCTGCCTGTGTTTCCTGTATAAAATTACATGAGTAGATTTAATGTATGGTCTCCAGATCACACGTCCAGGCTTTACTTAAGGATTATGTGAGGTATTTTTACAAAACCCTAGCCTGTTATAGGATCTATCAGAGGATTATATGGAGGGTGTGATACAGATATTTATCAAGAGGTTAAATAGGCGGTATATTTCCTTCTTCTCTTTAAAGAATCATTGTGTGCGTGTGTGTGTAAGTCTGAGTGCACACACTCATACACTCATATGTCAGATTAGGGTTTTTAAATTTAACCCGTTTTGTAGTTTAAACCTTTGCCATCTATCTCAAACTGGCACTGAAGCTGTTAATCTTGTCCTAGCAACAATTTATAGGCAAAACATATATTTAACCCCTTTGTGTCAAGTGAGGCACTGACACTGTCATGATATAGAGTTAATTACGTAACCCTTTGTCATTCTAAATAGCACCTTTTAGAAGACAGCAAATTTGAGAAAAATATCTAACTGGTTGATTTCTCAAAAATATGTTAGAACAACAATGTTTTGTCATGTAAAGACAGGCAGAAGATAAGCATATTAATTAGCACAGGTAAGGTTTAAGGTCATTGATGCTCTGTATGTATAATGAAGCATCTAATATTTAGCATTTAGCCAATGACTGTATTGATTTGTGTATTTTCTGATTAAGATTAATTGTAGCCCAACCACCCATGTCTATGTCAGATTAATCATTGATTTCCTATATTCCACAGAAGAAAAATTCAATATCAAGTTTGCTATGTAAAGGAAATGAAGAATGTGTAGACATATATCTGTGACATGTTTAACCTTGCAACATAAGTTTAACATTAAAACCGCAGTTGAGTTGACACAGAAGTTGCAAAATTTTGATCACAAACAGCAAAGTTGGAACATGTGTTCCAAATGTACTTGTATGACCTAAATTTGTCACCTTACGATAACCTTACTGATCAACAAAGAAACCCATCAGTTGCGAAATATTAAAAGTAATTACTGAAACTCGAATTTTGGTTGCAAAATTGCTAATAATTTTAAAGTTGTGGGCTTTCTCTGCTGTGCACAGAACTAGGTTCAAAAGTAATCCAATAATCAACATCCAGACAGTTTAGATTTTGTTTCTGTTGGGTGCATCATGAGAATTGGTCAAAAATAAACTCACGCTTTTTGACCGATTCTCATGATGCACTTATAACATGCCCTTTGAGTACTCCAAGCTATTCTAAATGCAATCTCGGGCTTAGAGACTCTATCTCCCTGGTATAGATGCCACTTCGGAAACATTAATGGAAGATTGTGAAGCCTGCATAGCATGTAAATAACGAGGAGATGTTATGGTGAAGGTTTAGGAAAGTCACTATGATGCGTTAGTTGCATTCTCTTGCACCTTTGAAGCATCATCAGGGCTCAGAATACATCCCCTGTGGCCTGGCAATGTTCATCAGCTGTCATGTCACTGTGATGGTCTGGTCTTCAGTTTTCAATAGGTTTGAACTGCAGCCGTGTTTCACAGGCATTTATACGAATTAGACAGGCTGGTTCACAGTGAGAAAGTATGTGGAAAGAATACAAGTGTCTCCCAATGGGTTTGTCACTCTTTTGGAGTAACTGCAAGGCATGCTATTCAAAACAAAATAAAAACATGGAACAATTTTCTGTAGAAAACATCTGTCAGTTACAGGTAAATCTAAACTGTGCAGTATGTGCAACATGATAGTTTAAGATAGGTAAGGAAGACTCCACAATAAATGTTCTCAACTCTGAAGATAGACGCTTTATTTAGCAGTGAGAGATCTTTATACTGAACCAATGGTCACTGTTGATTTTGTAAGTGGCATTTTTCTAAGTTATGGAGTTTGTGATGTAATATCACAGCAATGCTGTAGGCTGGCACAATGGAACACAAGACAGAATAACTGACTTTAACCTAGCTTGTTTTCTATCCCAACCCAACTTGTGTGTATCTCTACTTACAGGGTCAGAAATTGTGTATTTTCAGGATCACAGAATAAGCATCTCAGAGCAGGAATGCTATGGAAATTCAAAGAAATGATAATCTTTAAGGTATTTGAATTCTAAAGAAAAGTTCAGTTTAAAGAAACCTAGTTGTGTTATAAAAAATTACACTTGTCACAAAATGTCTTTACGGAATTTAAATCAGACAGTAAATCCTTGATCTTCTAAAAAATGGTTAGATATCAGAAAAAAACTTTAATCTTTCGAATAAATTGCTAATTTTTGTAGTTTAGCATTTGTAGTTTAGACCTTCTTCCAAAAAATTAATGGGAAATGGTTTTAAAAACAAAACACTGGAAATTTGATACCTACTTAAGTGTATTAGTTTGCAAAATATTCTCCTGATTCACTCATTAATGGAATTAGCAAACACAGGCTTTTTATTTACTGGTTTATCTAATCAAAGCATTTGAGTCATCTACTGGAGTGCCTGGGCGAGAACAAATACCTCCAACAAGGGGAAACTTCCTTAGCAAATAACCAACCAGATCATTGTTTCATCCCTTGATGTTGTGACCGCAAATAGTATTCATGGGTTTAAAAAAAGGATTAGCCATTTTACAGACATCAAGTCAATAAATGCCCATTAGCAAGCTCCGCAGAAATGCTACAGTAATGCTTACTAGTGAAAACAGCCTGTCTTGCACTGAGTGTGGTGATATGTATGTGAGATAGAGGGCATTGTTTGTGAGGAAGATAAGGAGAACATTTTGAACTGTTAATGGAATGTAGATCTTTTTGTTTTCACCGACTTCACACAGAGCTGTGAATTTTAACAGTAAGATAACGTGTAACATAGAATAGCAATAGCATAGTAATCCATAGTTTGGTAATGCCCACAGTATATACAGAAGCTGAGTTTTTGAACAGAAGCAACCAGAGATTTTCTACAATGTGCAGCTATTTTAATCTGGGCCGCTATAGGTAATACCAAATTTTGGTGGGAGAATATAATTTTTCCTTCTTTTCCAGTGGCGAGATTGTTGGATCTGAACATGCACTGACACAAGTCTCTGTCAGGGTACGTTTTTGGCTTGGAGCTCAAAGCTAAAGTCACGCATTACATAATATTACATTGTTACCTGATGTATGGACATCTCTGACTCCTGAAGATGTTTATGTTGGTGCAGTAGATGTGTGATCAGTAAAATCAAACAGGGGTTCTTCAGGAATTCTTTCTAACAAAGTCCCCTTTATTCACAATTCATTTCTCATGAATTGTGATACGACTGGTTACTAGGCTTGTGCATTCAGTTTCTAACATATTGAAGTTTATCCAAAGTTTGGCCGATCAGCTGGTTGTCTGAATTCTGTAACTATGAATCTCTATATGACTGGATTATGAAAAAACTGAACCAGTTAATGGACACGTTTGGCTGATTCAAGATTTGGCGTTTCATCTGTTGCACCAAAAAAAGAGATTGTTGATGGTTAGGGTCAGCCCGTATATCAAATAAGCAAAGGTTGACTGACTATGTTCTGAATTTGAACAGTAAAATACCATTCCATTCAATCATAATTTGGTCAAAATTCAGTCAACCAACCAATTACTTTTCCAGACGAATTGCTTGGGCTGAACCACATTTTTCAAAGTCTGCATATTACTAAGGTGTGGTGAGTCTCTCTGAAATATTTGGTGTACCATAGGCTGTGAAATGAGATGAATTTAGTATATAAGCAGGAGTCTACTTTTGGCCCCCTGTTAGCCATGGGATCCTGTGCCATGATCCCATCTTCTTAATATACAGTTTTCAAGTTGGATTGTCAGGAGAAATTGGCCTGATATTTTTGAGTCAGTTGGATAGGCAACTTGTTATACTTACATAGCAAGTCAACAATTTGTACTCCTACCCACATAGGTAAGGAATATGGGCCCCTGCACTGTCCCCACAAGCAATACCTCTGCACAAGAAGGAAGAAATGGTGTCATAGACTTTTTGTATATTTGCATGCTGACAGCTAAATTTTGTTTGCAGACTTTTTGTTTGTATGATTGTTAGTAACTAAAACATACAAATCATTATGATACCGGAGAAACTGACGGAAGCGAAGCACAGAGAGATGGACACAGGTTTCTTCAGGAAGGAAGAGATTCTTTATTGGATCACCGATCGGGACTCAGAGGGACTAACGTCACCAAAATACAGCAAGTTCTGAGCCCCGGACAATAGTGCAGGCTCCTTATATAGGCACATAACTACTCCCATATTAAGCTCCACCCGCACATTCTCTTGACCAATCAATACAAATAAGAATTAACTTCCTGCTTGACCGCATGGCCTGTCCAGCACAATGGAGGAGGGGAATACTACATCCTGTATTCTTGCACATGCTCCGTACACTACTGATCGTATCTTGCCTCGTGCAACCAACTGATCGATACGTCAGCATATGCACGTACACATGCCACGTGGTAATCTCGGCCTACTAAATTTATTTTTACCGAGATTCCACCACATTCCCCCCTTTGATGCCTCTTGATATTTCACAATTACTTGAGGCATCACTTAACCTTAGTTTGCATACACCGCAAGTTACCTTGAACCAGACCAGACTTAACTTATGATGTGAATCTTCAACACTCATCTTCCTGCATTGGTTCTCCCTGATCTAGAGCCTCATATTTATAAATTGCCATTATCTGTGCAGCAGCCTTCCTCTCTGCTATATTTTCTATCAGGCTTTGCACAGACCTAACTACTAAGGGTATAAGACACGGCAGGAGTAGACACAACATTAAAATCAGTAAGACTCCACCTACCACTGCCTTAAGCCCTCCAAACCACTCATACCAGCTACCAAACCAACTACTTGGATTATACCCTTTCCATACCTGAGTAGGCACATGCGCTAGTTTAACCATATGGCTAGTAAGCTCAGCTATTGCTTGCCCTTCGTCATCTATTTGAAGACAGCAATTGCTCAGGTTAAACTTCCCACATACACCTCCCTCTACTGCCAAAAGGTAATCCAAGGCTAATCTATTTTGGTAGACTGCTGTCCTCATCCTGGTATTATGCTTCGCTAGAAGATTGAGCGCTTGTGATGTCTCGTTAGTAATAATCTCAACCACCGCCTGTAATCTTATAATACGGTTGAGCATATAAATAGGGGTTCTATAACCAAAGGTACCATCTTCTGCCCACGTGGCTGGCCCATAATAATCTATAATACGCTGGGGAGGCCATTCATTATCTTCCCAGGCGCCTATCTCTATGGGTCCCCTTTTCTTCCTATGATTCACATCATATACTTTAACACCTAAAGTCTCACCTGTTTCAATAGGTAACAAGAAGAAGGATGGTTTGAGCATATCCAACACGCATGCCCCTTCCCAGTCCTGTGGCAACTTCGAATAGGCTTTCTTACCACAGATCCAGTACAAATTTGCTGGGGCTTTCCAGGTAGATGTGATGGATAGATCAAACCACACATCCTTTAAATTGGCGTATCTAGCAAACGGGTTAGATGGTTCTGAGACATTTGAAGCCGACCACCAAGTTGTATTCTTTGTATCATCATCATAAGCTTTTTGCCCTAGACAAGTTAATTCTCCTACAGAAGTATTATACATCATTCCTTTCCTTGCTATGCAAACATAACCTATGATGGAGGTCTTTAATCTCCACTCAGATTTACCTCTAACACTCATATGATAATCGGCTTGTGTAGATATTAATTGGTCAACTGCCTCAGAACCGGACATTACCTCCTTTGCTTCCCAAGGCCATTGGTCTCCCATGTTAGTACCTCCACACACATAGCAGTTGGTAACATTAAGACTACCGGCAATACTTTCGGCTAAATCAATGAACAGGTTTTTAGCATTATGGGGGATCCTATTATCTATACTCATCTCTTCATAAAAGGAATGGTATACTTGATGAGTTTGGGAGGATACCGTATCAGTCTCTATCCCTATAAACAATACTGTCCCAGGATCTAAACCCGTCCCATATATTTGAAACCCAAATAAATTACCATACTTGTCTAAGAACTTGTCGGGGTTATTTATAAGTATATGGACTGGGTTGCATTCCATAGACTTACAATATGGGCTGGTAGGCAACTTAGTCACTATCATGTCCTTGTCTACTGTCTGTCCCCAAGTTGCCCACCCCACACAAGACCAATATGGGCAAAAGTTATAATCTCTATTTGGGCATCTAGGACTCACATATTTATTTTTACTACTGGGACAAATATATTTATCGTTAGACCCATACGTCCTTTCCCATCTAAGATCCCCACATACATTCCACGGCTTTCTACCACTTGATATCGCCTTACATGCATCAAATAGCAGAACACCCGAAGAATATACGGATTCTAATACTGTCTTGTTAATTAGGGTCCCCTGAGGATCTCCATTCCTGAGAGTCAACCAAATTGTACGGGGTTGATACTCTGGACTGAAGCACTTAGGTTCTCCTACTCCTAAATGGCACACACTATATTCTATATTAAGGTATCTACATCTTGATACATCTCCTTTACACTCGTATTGTGAATGCCAAATTAGGGTTTGGGAAATATGGTTACCTGTTCTTGTAGTCTTAATGCATACCTCACAGCTAGGAGTGTCGGTACCTCTACCTTCCTGAATATAAAAATACACATAAATAAACATTATCAAGAACACATCTTTCGCCGTCATCCTCAGTCTTCGTCCGTGCGAAGGCACCTCAGCTTCCAGGATGTAAGGGCTGCAGGGAATGGAGTTCTGCTCGTCTTCACAGGAGTCCCTTCGAGACTTTCCCTGGCTTATATACTATACGTCGGTGGGCGGACAGGCTTTATTATGGCCCTCCCACTCACGCACCAAATCCCTGAAACAATAACATTTTGTAATCCACAAAGTTCCTCGTCACTCCGACTGAGTCGTGCGTTTTAACCGGATCTTGCAGGGATTCTCTGGATCTGCTGTAACTTGCCAAGAATCGACTGCTGCTGGTTTAACCCTGGAGTGATGTATCCACGGAGTCACTTCGGCTACTTTTATCGCTGTAGGGGTAGACAAAAGAACAACATAAGGACCTATCCACTTGGGCCCTAACGGTACATTATTCCACTCTTTAATCCACACTTGGTCTCCTGGATGGTAACTATGAACTGGGGGATAAATATTCACAGGTAATCTATCTTGTACCCATTTCTGTACCTCCTCCATAGTCTTACCCAACTCTACAACCTGCTGCCGGGTAATTCCTTCTCCCAACTGACTCAAATCCCCCCTTAAGTTACCAAGTACGGGAGGTGGTCGCCCATACATGATTTCAAAAGGAGAGAGGCCCATCCTTCTGGTAGGGGTACTGCGGATTCGCAATAGAGCTATGGGTAAGAGAACGTTCCACTTAAGTTGGGTTTCCTGACACATTTTAGCCAACTGATTCTTAATAGTTCTATTCATTCTCTCTACCTTACCAGAACTCTGGGGTCTATATGCCGTATGAAGCCTCCACTTTATACCAAGCATATGAGTCAGTTGTTGTAGGCACTGATGAACAAAAGCTGGACCATTGTCCGATCCTATAGAGCAGGGTAGTCCATATCGAGGTATTATTTCTCGTAACAGGAATCTCACAAGTTCTCCTGCTTTCTCTGTACGAGTAGGACATGCTTCTACCCAGCCTGAATAGGTGCACACAATTACCAACAGGTAACGATGTCCACCCGATTTAGGCATCACTGTATAGTCAATTTGTAAATCGGACATGGGGAGTCCCCCCATAAACTGGACTCCTGGTGGCTTTACTGGTCCTTGTCTTGCATTATTTTTAGCACACGTTACACATCTTCGTACAATGGCCTGAGTCAAGTTGGACAATCTTGGTATGTAGAAATGTTTTCTGAGAGATTCTTCTGTGCTGTCTCTCCCAGAATGTGTCCCGTTGTGATAATTTTGGACAATTTCTACCACTAGTGATGCTGGAATGACTATTCTTCCATCTTCTAACTGATACCATTTGTTCTCCAAATACTTTCCAGGTTCAGTCTTTAACCACTCCTCTTCTTGAGCTGTATAAACTGGAGTCCATTGAGACAGTGGAGTTGGTATAAGGGCAGCTATATGCCCCACATATTCCTGTCTTCCCGATTCAGCGGCACGCTTAGCTGTACTGTCTGCAATCCGATTTCCTTTGGTTACATCACCATCTCCTCTCAGATGCGCTCGACAATGTATGATACCGACTTCTTTCGGCTCCCACACTGCTTCCAATAGTTGTAGGATTTCAGCTGCGTACTTGATTTCTTTGCCTTCTGAATTCAATAGTCCTCTTTCTTTATACAAAGCTCCGTGGGCATGAGTGGTTAAAAACGCATATTTGGAGTCCGTGTAGATATTCACTCTTAAACCTTCAGCCAATTGTAACGCTCGTGTCAGTGCTATCAATTCTGCCTTTTGTGCTGATGTTCCTTTCGCCAGTGGCCGAGCTTCTATCACCTTGTCTATTGTTGTTACTGCATATCCTGCATAGCGGATCCCTTCTTTCACATAACTACTGCCGTCGGTATAATATTGAACATCGGGGTTCTGGATGGGAAAATCACGAAGATCTGGTCTACTTGAAAATACTTCATCCATTACTTCCAAACAATCATGTTGACTTTCAGTAGGTTGTGGCAAAAGGGTAGCTGGATTTAAGGTGTTTACAGTCTCTAAATGCACTCTTGGGTTTTCACACAACATTGCTTGATACTTGGTCATACGGCTGTTACTAAACCAATGATTTCCTTTGTAATCCAACAACGTCTGTACTGCATGTGGGACTCGTACATAAAGTTCTTGACCCAGAGTGAGTTTATCGGCTTCAGCTACTAGCAGGGCGGCTGCAGCTACGGCTCTTAGACAAGGTGGAAGTCCGCTGGCCACTGCATCCAATTGCTTAGACATGTAGGCAACAGGTCTTTGCCATGATCCCAAGTACTGTGTCAATACTCCCACAGCCATTCTTCTTTGCTCATGTACATACAGGTAGAATGGTCGTGTGTGATCAGGTAGACCTAATGCTGGGGCACTCATCAAAGCCTTCTTCACATCTTCAAATGCCGTTTGCTGTTCTTGAGTCCATAAGAAGGGGTCGTGCTCTGTACCTTTGATAGCTGCATACAGAGGTTTTGCCAGTATCGCGTAGCTGGGAATCCATATCCTACAGAAGCCTGCTGCCCCCAAGAATTCTCGCACTTGTCTTCTATTCTTGGGTATCGGTATTTGGCACACAGCTTCTTTTCTCTCTGGCCCCATAATTCTTTGACCTTCAGAGATATGGAATCCCAGATATTTGACAGTTGGCAAACACAACTGAGCCTTCTTTCTAGACACCTTGTATCCTGCCTTCCAGAGAATGTGTAGTAGATCGTGCGTTGCTTGCTGACATATTTCTTTTGTAACTGCTGCTATCAACAAGTCATCTACATACTGTAACAATACACACTCTCCTGGGATGGACTCGAAATCCAGTAGATCTTGACTTAGAGCTGAACCAAATAGGGTAGGTGAATTTTTAAACCCTTGGGGCAGTCTTGTCCAGGTCATTTGGCGTTTTGAGCCCGTTACAGCATTTTCCCATTGGAAAGCGAAAATACATTGACTTTCTGCGGCAATTCGGAGGCAAAAGAAGGCATCTTTGAGGTCTAAGACTGTAAAGTAAGTAGCCCCGCCCGGAATTAAAGCAAGCAGGTTATATGGATTGGGTACAACTGGATGTATACTAACAACCGCATCATTGACTGCTCTCAAGTCCTGCACAGGTCGATACTCATCTGTACCGGGCTTTTGAACAGGCAGCAATGGGGTGTTCCAGGGGGAAGTACAGAATTTTAGGATACCATACCGTATGAACTTATCCAGATAAGATTGGATGTTCTTCTTAGCCTTCTGCGGGATGTGATATTGTCTTAGGCTCACTGGATAAACCCCAAGTTTTAGTTCGATTTTAATAGGTGGAATATTGCGGGCCAGTCCTGGTGGGTTGTTCTCTGCCCAAACTCCTGGTATGTTGAATAAGGACTCATCACTCCTAGGGTTTTGGCTAGTCAACGCTGTATAAAGTCGCCACTCTTCTTCCTTTGGTACGGATAATGTCATAATACCTGAAGGTCCATTAAACTTTAAGGATGTTGTTCCATTTGGTAGGAACGTAATCTGCGCTTGTAATTTAGATAGCATATCACGTCCCAGCAATTGGACTGGACATTCAGGCATATAAAGGAATTGATGTTTTACTACGTGGCCTCCCAATGTACAGAGTCGACTTTTAAGAACCGGTTTTTCATCACTTCTTCCAGTTGCTCCTATTACAGTAATAGTCCTTCCAGATGGAGGAGCAACTAGATTAGTCACCACTGAATGTTCAGCACCAGTGTCGATCATGAACGCACTCCTTTTTCCCCCTATTGATACATCGACCATAGGCTCCGCTCGACCAAGGGGGATGGAGCCCGGTCGGTATCAATAGTCCTCCATGACCGTGTCAGCCAATCCTACAAAGTCCCTGCCTTCTCTATCGCGGGACCTTTGCGCTGCTGGGAAATACCTATCTTCCCTAACACTTCCTCTGTTCCCATTGCTCCCTCTATTACCATTACTCCCTCCGGGGCCTCCTCTACCTCTCGCTCTGCCTCTAAAGTTTCCATAACCTGCCCTGGGTTGGTCTCTCTCGTACTGCTCTCTTTGTGGACACTCGTTCCTCCAATGCCCTTCTTCCTTGCAATACGCGCACTGATTCCTACTCAAAGGCTCCCTATTCCATCTACTATGACCTCTATCTGGGCCGCGTCTATCTACGCCTGCGATTGCTACCGCTAGCATATCTGCCTTTCTACGCATCTTGCGCTCTTCCTCTTTCTTACTTTCTGTTTCCCTGTTCATGTATACTTTATTCGCTACCTCCATTAGTTGGGTGATGGACATACCTGCAAACCCTTCTAACTTCTGTAGCTTGCGCTTAATATCTCCGTAAGCTTGGCTGACAAAGGCGGAGTTCACCATTCGGGAATTATCTGCGTCTTCCGGATTAAAGGGGGTATACAAGCGGTATGCCTCCAATAATCGGTCATAAAAGACACTGGGCGCTTCATCACTTTTCTGAATCACCTCAACTGTCTTCGACATATTAATGGCTTTCTTTCCTCCAGCTTTCATGCCAGCAATTATAGCGTCTCTATAGGCTCTGAGTTGAACCATATCAGCACCATTTACATTCCAGTCGGGATCGGTGTTAGGATAATGTGTTGCGGCCCATGCTGATGGATTGGCTTGATTCAAAGCACGGGCTTTATCCTCTAGCGCTTTAATGGCCGCTTGGTTAATCCTTGTCCTTTCCTCATTGTTAAACAAAGTCATTAATAACTGCTGGCAATCAGCCCATGTCGGGTTATGTGTCTGAACTATCGAGGTGAACAGATCAGTCATAGCTTGTGGTTTCTCAGTATACGAGGAATTGTGGGTCTTCCAATTCAAGAGATCGGTTGTCGTGAATGGGACATATACGAAGACTGGGTCAGCATGTGCCATTTGACCTGCGGCATCGATATAGGCTGACCCGGGATTCGAAGAGGCATCTGATAATGTTTTAATTGTTGGGTACCGGTCAGTTGTCGGGTTAGTATGGGGCTACGTGGAGGGGCGTCAGTTAGAGGTTCCGGTCGGGGGGTAATAAAACATGAGGATGTGGGAGCTTGGTTTTGGGAAAAAGTAGTAAATAAAACACTTCGAGTCGAGCTAGAAGAAGCTTGACCGGAAGTCTGAAGTGGCGCCAAATCAGGATATTCAGATCTAATGGGGGTTGGCTCTGGTTCCGGAAGGGGAGATTTAGTACGAGAGGGGGTGGATTCTGTACTGGAGGAGGAAGCGGAAGTGGATGAGGGCAATGAGGGAAGGGGTGCAGGACTTCCTGCATTTGCGTCACTTCCTCTTAACGGAAAGTAAGGGGGCGGCAAAGGGATCTCGGACTCAGGGGGCGTGTCCAAAATGGGCCTAACACCAGTCCTAGTGGACAAACAAGTCCTAGCCACCATGAGGCGACATTGCTCCTCGTGGCATGTCTGAATCCATTTTGGCGAGTCATTTACGGCCTGTCTCCAACAATCAATATAAGGAAACTGCCCGTAAAGTTCAGGCCTACCCGATACAGCCACGTGTAAGCACTGTACCAGAGTTGGATCCAAACTGCCACGTGGCGGCCATGCCGCAACCAAAGTAGGCCACTCCCTAGTACACAAAGTGACCAAACGTACAGGAGACATTTTAACCCCAAAATCACATGTTTTGAATCCCTTTTTAAAATTCTTCACCATACAACCTAAGGGATCCGGAATCGTTGACTGCGACGCGCCCATACTTATCAATGGAACGTCGTTGACAACGAATACTATGCACGCGTACTATTCAACAATCACACCCGTTTCCTCTGGCAACAGCACCACGTGGTACGGTTACCAAGTGAAACGTACACAATAACACAATAAACACTCAGGGAATTCCCGTACACACACAGCTGTTACACCAGTCACTAGATAATCAATATTATGCCCTTTGGCGAAACTATACAGTCACCCACGCTATAATTCTCTATATACGAATTACCCGTCTATAACACACCCCAGTAACATCGTCTTTTACAAATAGCGGTTACAGTACGGTTAGCATAGGTCAAAGCACAATTTAAGGTCACAATACAATTATTAGTGGTTATGGTGTTAAACATGCAATAGACGACAATGATTAGTACTTATATACAGTGTCAGTAAATATACAGGGTTATGGTACCGTGCACTATGATACAGCAACACACTATTAACACTCTCGCTAGACTGCTGAGCTCGCGCTATCTAACAAGATATACACTTTACTAAACAATCTTTAACACATTTACAATTCCCAACTAAACTATTGGCCAGTACCTTGAATGGACTACCTAAAACTATGTACACCCGTTTTGGTTAGCCACACTGCCCAAGCACCACATATAGCGAGCTAGAGGACCGAATTTACACAGGCGCCTCTTAGTCGATTACTATCAAAAATCTAGTGGGTTCCAAATTTACACGCCTTCCCACTTAGCCAAGATAGGTTGAGAGCTAGCGAACCGAATTTACACAGGCGCCGCTTAGTCTCCCGGTCCCTCCGACCTAGCGAACGTAATATACACCCTAGAACGCTAGTCTAGACAAGACACCGGTGTCCGGCTAGGGCTATTTACACAGGACCCCGCCTGACTAACCAAATCAAACGGTCTGACTAAAGAGCGTTCGATTGAGCGGTGCGCCTTCGCTCCTTCCCTCCGACAGAGGGGGCAGATTCCATACACAAATAACCCCTTATGGGCCTACCGCACAATCGGTATACCCCTAGTGGGTCTGCCGTCTAAAACAGCAGTTGTCTTACCTCCTCGTTCCTGAACCTGAGTTCACACTCATCGACGGGGACACCCCAGCACTTCTTACGTAGAGGCCGATGATCTCCTGGACAACAGACCAGTGGCGCCGAGACGAAGGGAGGTCCACGCAGAAGTTCAGGGGTGCAGCCGTAGAGAACGTGGGCAAAGATAGACCGTCTCACGCCTCTGCCTCTCAGCTACCGTTGAACGATGAGCTTCCCGGACAATGCACCAAATGATACCGGAGAAACTGACGGAAGCGAAGCACAGAGAGATGGACACAGGTTTCTTCAGGAAGGAAGAGATTCTTTATTGGATCACCGATCGGGACTCAGAGGGACTAACGTCACCAAAATACAGCAAGTTCTGAGCCCCGGACAATAGTGCAGGCTCCTTATATAGGCACATAACTCCTCCCATATTAAGCTCCACCCGCACATTCTCTTGACCAATCAATACAAATAAGAATTAACTTCCTGCTTGACCGCATGGCCTGTCCAGCACAATGGAGGAGGGGAATACTACATCCTGTATTCTTGCACATGCTCCGTACACTACTGATCGTATCTTGCCTCGTGCAACCAACTGATCGATACGTCAGCATATGCACGTACACATGCCACGTGGTAATCTCGGCCTACTACATTTATTTTTACTGAGATTCCACCACATTTAGGGTGTAAATAAGAAGTATAATAACTCCACAAAATGGGAGATAATACCACCCAAATAAGTATGATATAGATGATCCCAGATACATGAGGAAAAACAATAAAATGGACATAGAGTAGTAACTTCAGATAAAGGTGTCCCCCGCTATGTATAAATTGCATTCACAAGAATCTGGATAATTTTAAGCCCATCATATGTCTATCAGCATTCGTGGTCAGTCTGTGCCCAGTCAGAGATGATTCTTTAGAGCATATAATAAAGCAGAAAAAAATAAATAGTGCAGGATTTTATTTAGTTTGCACTCACAAAATTGCAATAAAAATAGGCATGTCTCCGAATGTATATGTGTGTCTGACTTCTTCAGGTTTTTATTTTGGTTCTGTTATCCCCTGCTTAAATAACCAAACTAATTCTTAGTAAATAGGAATATTCCTATATTATTACTAGGAGTAATGCTATTTTCAAATACCTTACTGTAGCCAAGCCAAATAATTTATGATGTTTTCAATCAATGTTTTGGCAACTAGACTTGTGCAGTCAGTATCATCTGAATTAATTTCAGCTGAATTTGGATTGATCAGCTGTTGGGTTAAATTCCATATCTCTGAAGTGCCATATGGATGTATAACCAAGCAAATAACTAGTGTGATAGCCAAATATTTGTTTTTTGAGTTCGCCCTGTTGGTTACTTTTTATCACTTGATCTCTGAACTAAATATTGGAAAATGTGTGCTGCAAAATATATGGATAATATATATATTGAAGTACATTGATTGTCCCATCTTTGTACCCTTTATGTTTGTCCAAATTATTTCCCAAATAGTTTTCCATAGACAAAATTTGGCGAAGCTGAACATCAGAGATCACATAAAAGAACATCGGACATCTCAAATAAAATTTTAATTTCAGGAAAAAATTATTAGACGGAACCGAACTTTCCCACTGTACACAAGTCTACTGCCAACTGACATAACTTGACTTACCAAGAGACTAGACTTACTTACCAATTTTTAGATATTTTTAACTTACAGATATTTACCCAAAATTGCAGTTTCTCCCAACAATATGCAAGCTGCAGGCAGAGTTGATACAATAGAACTTTAATGGATGTACCCTTATATTTTAAGACACATGCTACTCAATGCTATTAGTTATTCAGTTGTATCTATAAACACAGTTGAAGGTTCACAAAATACATTACTTATTCTAGCTTAACTTTTTCTATAAATTGTTATGGCCAGTTACCAATAACAACTAAAATTCATGGAAGATCCTGTCTTGTGTTGCAAGTGTTAATGACACAATTCATTCTTCCCCTGAATTAATGTAAAGACTGTTATATGAGCATCACCAACATCTGTGCCCCTGGCTCATTGTCAAAAACAAAACTGTCAGTTGCAACACTTCATGTTTTGGCAAAAGAAAAAAATAGCAAGAAATTACATTAGGTCACATTTTCGTTTATTTAAATACAATTTTCAGCATTTTTTTTAAATAGAATATGTTATTCGTTAAATGTGTCACAGATACATGGACACACAAGGCTGGAGTAAAAGTTCCTTTTAGCACATTGTATCATATATATATATAATATTCAACGCATGTATGCAACATTAAAAAAAATATATTAATGAGAAATAATACAAACTAAAAATATACTCACATTTAAAGTTCCTATGTTTGCAGCAAACCCAGACTTTGAAGTTTCTGCAGTTAACTCCCACCAAATCAGGAATTAACTCAGTCATTCTATTTTTTTTTAAATGGTAGACCTATGGAGCACAACTTATTACTATTTAACATTGAACCTGAATAATATGTCTATGTGCTAGCTTTCCATCCCATGGTTTGAATAAAAAAAAAATGCTATGCTTTAAAAAAACAAAACAAAAAAACAATGCTATTTTGTAGTTAAATGGGCACTGTAAGAAGTATATCTGCTTCATCTCATTGATGGTTATAGTGTCTGAAGTCACCTGGTGCACTTATTCCATTCAGGTTTAATATTTAATGCTAAATGAAAGTCCCCAGCAGCCCAACCCTTCTGTACTGTCCGGATAAATGAGAAAGCATTAGCCTAAGCAGCAATGAGCAGCGTGACCATTTTAAGCCTATCACTGCACAGATCGCAGGTATGAATTGGTATGGCTTGAAGTAAGAGTGTAATCTCTGCCTTAGCCATAACTCTGGGACTTGCTGTGTGTGGTCAGATTCCCTTATTTAGCAATAAATAAGATAAACCACTTGAACTAGTTTAATACTGAATGAAGGGGCACTACCAGAGGACCCCACATACTTTAAGCAATGAGATAAGATGGTTATAATGGCTAAAGTGTCCGTTTAAGGGTTTTAGGACTCATAACAAGTATGTAGTAACAGGGTCCATAACATGTAACATAACGGGGAGGGGGAGTCGCGAAATATAGTATCGTAGACTAATAATTAAGATAAGATCTTAAAAAGAATAAAATTAAGATTTAGTTAATTTCACTAGCAGAAGCTGGAAAATGAATTAACCACCAGAAACTTGTAGCATTTCCCTCATGTGAAGGGTTACCTTGTTATGTCAGTAAAATTATTTTAAGTCCATGCAAGTAAAATGGGTGAGTTGTTCATCAGGAGAACCAAGGTTTTATGTGTATGTCGTCTATAAAAATGTTCACAACTCCCTAAACCATGTCTAATCGAGGATGTCAAGATGTCTAAATTTTTACAACTACTGTCTATATGAGGACCACAAGCTGATAGAATTTGACAAGAGAGACCCAACTGCACTTCTTTTAAACCAAAGGAAAATATTTGAGTTGTAACTTGATCTCGGTTACAAACTGTGAACTACTCTCTACAAAGTAACAACTTAAATTCAAAGCTCTGCTATGACAATGGATCAGAGCACATTTTTACACCTCTATCTGCGGAATTATGTTAAATCCATCCCTATGTTTTCCTTTGTTCATTTGTTTTAATTGCTGTTTGCACTTGTTTTATTTTCCTTTGTTTCTCTTTTTCCAGTTTAGAATGTTTCAAATTGCCTAAAGATCAGATCTTTTAGTTTTAGAATAATTAGAAAATTTGGATGAAATCATTAAATGGTGTATGCGTTCAGAGGCATTCGGCAACTTTCACTCATTTGACCAGCCTTTAAATTTAGCAGATTTCAGTCCAAATTGATCTACATCAGATTTGCAATGGACCCCCTCTGCTCTTATCCTAATGGACTCCTTACAACTTTCAGGAAAGATGCTTAGCGTACTGTGTGCATACCATTCTGAGCCTGGCATTACATTCACACAGAAAAATCTTTGTAGGTTCAGGAAGCGGGTTTGCACAACACTGTACAAGCACTTAGTGAAGTTAAAAAAGGAGTTATAAAGGAGTGCATTGGGGGTTATTTAAAAAAAAAAGTAATTTTTCCTAATTGCAATTATTTATTCCCATTTGTTCCTCCGTCATTTTATTTTTTTCTCCACAAATGTATTGATGCCAATGCCTACTAAAAGTTGTGCAAAAGTCCCTTGCTCCATAATCTCCCTAATGAGATATGCGCTTATTGACATTACGGCCCTGAAAACATTTCTGCCACTATAAAACTGGCAGATTTTCCATGACATGCCAGGAGTTCTCTCTTTTTTTTTATTAATTTATAGAAAAATCTTTGAGGTTGTAATTGTGCATTTTATTCCCTAAAAATATTACTTATATGTCTTAATTTGTGAACGTAAGCAATGGTAAAAGTTTCAGAAAAAAAAAAGAGAAAAAGATTAAAGAGAAAGATAAAGATAAATAAAAAGTGAAGACAGCTTATTTGGGGAATTATGAAAAAGAACTAGTGTTTGTATAAACAAAAAAAAAAAAACATAAGCAGAGATCGGTGGTATGTATTGTAAGCTCATTTGAGCAGGGTCCACAATACCCTGTGTGTCCAACTCATCTTATTGTGTGGCACTGCAGAATTTGTTGGTTATTTTTGCATAAGAATAATAATAATTGTCTCCGATCATACATACAACTGATCATACGTGGACAAATAATTCAGCGTAATGCCTGTGCCGATCTGAGTATTTACTTTTATGCTTTACTTAGGTTTTTACTTTTTGCCAGAGTTCTCATGTTAATGACATCAGGAAAGAGAATGACAGCAGATGAAACGAAACATTTGTGATCATGACATCTTTAGATATTACAAACCAATTCATCGTATGTCATAAGCTCCATAATCGCCCTAATGAGATATGCGCTGATTGACATTACGGCCCTGTTAAAATGTTACTGAGTGATTACCCAAAACAGTTACACTGCTCAGTCCTTTTTCATTCACCGAAGCTTTGAAATCTTTCCAAAAGAGGATTTATCTCAAAATTCTAATTACTGGGATTTTCTTAATCTCCAGAAAAATGTCAAAATATTTATGAAGTTTGATATATTGATGATTTACATAACTCAGGGTTCACAAGGACTAGCAATCATTTGTGTAATGTGCGGCGATTTTATCTGTAAATAAATGTATATATACACAGAAGGTCTGTTAACGTAAAGAGATATACAAAACAAGGAGGTCAAACTAAGATCACACTGCATTTATTTATTCTGCTTTGTATTTAGTTGTGTATTATATTGCTACTTTATACTGAAAGTACTTAACACTTTACTAGTTTAATACTAAAATTATGGTAGGATTGCACTAATACAGTGTAAAAAAAAACACATTATCAAATAAATATTATTATTTATATTATTGTATTAACGTTAAACTATTAACAAAAATATTGAGTTGCTAGCCGGGCATTGCTAGCGGGAGTTGACAGGGTCTAATATTGGCACCATTTCATTATCAACCCCAATGGCCCTGGAATAATGAGAAAGAAACACCCCAATTATATACCTTGTGATACTGCCGCTTTACTCCACAATCTTTGGAAGTAATTATATAGTACTGTATGGGGACATTTCTGCCGGTGCCGGGATTTAATGCAGTCGGTGTAGGTTTAATATAGAATAGCTTAGAGTTAATACAAACAGGTGAGGAGTTTACAAATATAGGTCCTTGTAATAATCTAAATTCCTTCAAAATATGGTATCACAATGTGATTTATACGACATTAGAGTTTGAGATTGGACATGTATAGGTCTCCTTTTAGGAGGGGCATACGTTATTATATAATACTAACCATAAGGTTTACGTATGGGTTGAAGCCCCTGATTTTTTTGTCCCTGGTTGCTAGAATGTATATTCTTATAGATTATGTTATAATGTACTGCTCATTTTCACAATTTTTTTATTTACTACTAAATTTGTCCATATTAGTTATGATGCCATAGAGTACATATGGGAATCCTGAAAGGCATTGTCTGCAAAATGTTATATTCCATTACTGCTTTAGAATACAGGTACGCAAATTAATATCCTTTGATGGTCAATTTAGGATATGCTGGCAAAACATCTTTGGAGGCAATATTCTAGAGCCATATGTTCTATATATATAAATGAACTACCAGTTGGCATATTTCATACTTTAATTGTAACAATAATCATAACGTAATTTTTCAAGCATTTCCAACTTATTTATCCAGTTGTTGTTATATATTTGCAAACATTACTTCTGCTGTGTGTCTTCTAACCTCGGACATTTTAGTTGCAACGTATCTACTGATGTACAATCTAACCAGGAAAGACACACATCGAATGCACATTAGCTCAGCTGTGATGTTACTTAAGGGCTCATATCAGAAAGTAGGAGGCGTGAAATCATTTTGGGGTATCACTTTACTCAAGTGCTTGCTAATTGCACAGCGATAACACAGTAAGTGTTGTCTATAATGAATTACATCTGTACCTTTACATTGGTTACATATGGGCTTTCTGAAATATTTAGAACACGTGGCTTTTTTTTTTTCAAGTGAGCTGTATCATTTCTTGGCTTGACATTTGCTTGTACAATGCATATAAAAGATATACAACCGCTGTGCTATTATTTAATGTAATGTTTATGTTGAGAAGGAAAACAAAGGGAAAAACGTTTAGCTAATCATGAAATGAAAACACAGGAAATTATCCGACACGATTCCCTCACAAATTACTGGAGTAGCTAATCAGTGTTAACATACTGGCACACGGGACAAGATGTAGGTGGTCAAGTATCTACATATATCAGTTTGACTTTCATGGGTTATTGAGTAGCAGACAGCATGTTGAAGAACAATCATGAAAACGGCCAAAGATTTACTTTTATTTGTCTGTTTGAACTACAAGGTATACATTTGATTTTTGAGAAAGTCAGGGGTGGTCCTATAACAGTGAAGTTAAACTTGGCATTGGTGATGTCTGTTTTGTGAATTGCATTACCCGTAATGCTATGAGATTTTAGATCCTGATCGAGCATCTTCTTACACGTAATCCACTGCCTTACAATAATTAGGTTATATCTTGTCATTATACTTTTGTTGTGACTGTTACTGATGGATCTTTCATCTGCTAGTTACATATCTTATTATAAATTGCTAAAATTATTAACATTATTTAAAGAACTGTGAAATTCCAACATAAGCTATTCTTGACTCTTGTATATTTGCTTTGCTTAAAAGGCTACCCCAACCCTTTTTGTGAGGAGACATTTTTTGCCTCTTGGCACTATTAATTAAATGTGTCCCCCTCCATTGTGAAGTTAACTGTGCAAAAAAATATTTTTTACTAACCTGGAACCCAGCATTTGAAGCTTCTGCCTTCCACACCCCTTCCTGACATCAGCCAGGTCCCTGTGAGGTCCAATCATAGGCTTCTCACAGCAACAAGAAATAAATCACATACAATTTCTATTTCTTTTTTAAAAGAAATAAAGTAGCCAATATTCCTTTAATTATACAATGTAAATTAAAATAAACTACAATGCATTTCGCCAACACAGGGCTTTATCAAGTGGTCACAGATACCACTTGATGAAACCCTGTATTGGAAAGACAAGGAACACTATTTGTCCTTGTCTTTCTCTTTTGGGACGCTTTGCCTTGGAGATACCTTTTGGCACATCCACCAATATCCTACCAGTGGGGGTTCAACGCCACTGAAAGCGCACCACACCAGAGCTTGTATTAGCTCTAAATGTGAGTAGATCTATATAAATGTTATTTTATTTCTTGTTTGTGGCATACTACACCATTGGGGTTTCTTCTTCTTTCCTTTATGGTCAAACGAGTTGAAGAAGCAGCAACCTCTTGATTCCCACAAGAAATTCATTGCAAAAAGGTCTCCATTTTATTATTTGCTGTACCTCAAAGTTTGGACTTTTTATTTATTTGAAAAATATTGGATTCGTTTTATTGTTTTTCATTTCTGTATTTTTTTATTATTATCTCAATACTAATATTGTCTTCAACCAGTTAGTAACTTTTATTGTCTTCAATCAGTTAGTAATTTTCTTTATTTTAAAATTTTAACATTTTTCGGCGCAACCTATTTCCTATTTTATTGTCTATTCTCCTCTCTGGGGTTTGTGAGAGAGCCCTATACATTAGGTTTGCTGCCTATTATCAAAAAAAATATATTCTCTGATTGGTCACTCGGGGCTGATCCATTTGTCGTTTATGAACACATATTACCATCATTGACACATAACACCCAATAGCCACCTACACCTGGCATGTAGTAATCCTTCTTTATATGCAAGTGAACACAACCACGTTCACACATGCGCGGGATATATCCTATTATCGCGGGTGCCATCTTACTAGCTGGTATTGCCCTCAGAACCCGGTCATCGCATGTCGTGCACCCATGCGCAAGCAGATTCCTTCACGCACACGAGTCAGCCTAGTCCTCGCATGCACGCCATATACCCTGCTAACATAGGCTCCTTTTTAGCTGCTGGAACTGCCGGCAGAATGCGGTTCTCGCTAAACACGCACACTCGCTCGAAAGCTCTAACAATAACCTGCCATTATAAATCCCATATAGAGCACAACTCCAGCACCATGGACTAAATCTGGACATATTATCACTATTAATTCAATTAACATTAAATGCCAACAACTGTAACTGTCCTCTGGCCATATGCTCTCTCAGATTTATGTTTAATACATACATATATGTGATATATGTGCATCCTTCTTTTCATTATACAAAATTAAATTCAAAAATTCAAAATGAAAACTATTTATATTTTCTTTAAATAATTAAAAAAGAGGCAAAAGAAAATGATTTGCATTCATAAAACATCCAAGGCTTACTTATAAGCATATCATGTCTGATAACACCAGGTCAAAGTCACAATTAGACTAATGAAATATAAGGTTAATATGCATAGACAATTAATCATATCATGAGGAAAGAAGGAATCATACAAAGGTATAATATCAAGTTTTCAGATTAAACCAACTGCTTTTCCTTTTCCAATCCCATTATCCATAATGATTAGAGATGTCCCGAACAGTTCATATGCGATGTTCGGTCCGCCCCCTATTCGTCATCATTGAGTAAACTTTGACCCTGTACCTCACAGTCAGCAAACACATTCCAGCCAATCAGCAGCAGACCCTCCCTCCCAGACCCTTCCACCTCCATGACGAATAGGGGCGGACTGAACATCGCATATGTTCGCCCACCGCGGCGACCGCGAACAAGCTATATTCGCCAGCGAACAGTTCCTGGCGAACTGTTCGGGACATCTCTAATAATGAGGAACAATTCCTGTATCAAAAGCTCATTACTTTGCACATCATAATACTTTATTCCTTGATCAAAAGACATCGTGTTGATATACCCATCTCCAGGGCCAAACCTAAAAATAAATACAAATAAAATAAACCTAGATACAGAATCAACACAGGCAGAAGTAAAAAAAAAAGTCATATAAAATATAATCAACCAAACAAGGGGGAGAAATCTCTCTCCTCATTAAGATCTTTTGGGTGCAGTGTCTGTAACTCATACATCCGGTATAGTTCACGCTGCTTCAACACATTCTCCCTTGAGCCTCAGCTCCTCAGGGGTTTCACTGTTTGCAAGATAGTGTAACTTAATTGTGCAACAGTATGGTTTCTTTCCACAAAGTGGGGTGCCACCGGGCACTGCATTTTCCTAGTTCAAATAGTGGTTTTATGCTCCCTAATCCTCGTGGTCTCACCCACATATGGCAAACCACAGGGAAATTTTAATAGGTAAACAACAAAATCAGATTAATAGTTGCAAAATTCACAAATGGCCTACCAGTTCTTGGATGCACAAAATGATCCCCTGTAATCACACCATTACAGTTGATACAATGTCCACAACAGTACATACCTGCTGGCACAGTCAGCCATGCACCCGATATCTCTGTCCGTTCTTCCACATCTGTGTTTCGCACCAGGTGATCCCTCAAATCCCTGTGCCTTTTAAAAGAGAAACAGTTTCTCAGCAAAACAGGAGTGCAATCTCACGTCAGATTGTAAGATCTACAATGTTTATTAACAATGTGCTTGATCTCATGTGATTGAGTGGAATAAGTGGTCACACATGGAATTCCTTAATTATTATCCCTGTCTCTTTTCTGCAATAGTTGTCTCCTCCTAACTTGTTTAGCCCTATCTTTGCACTCATGTACGCATCCAGTTAAACCTTCAAAATCCCTTATCAGGCTCTCTGAAAGAACCGGAGGTATGAACGAACCCTGATTGGTGACACCTCTTCTGATTGGTGACACCACCCTGATCTTAATGTTGGGGCTCTCCATTGCTGCTCGCCTGTGGATCTGTAACCTCAACAGGATCTAGGTATCTCAACTTATTTTTTATAATGTCATTAATGTTTAATTATTGTTAAGATTTTTTCTATGTATTTTGTAAATAATGGACGGGTCTCCTGCCAGCATGGAGAGGCCCTTTACCACTTATTCATTTAGCTTTAAAGAGAAGCTCTCATGCAATATTCACATTTGGAAGACAAATGTGCTTGTGGTCTTCCATACCATGACTAAGCAAAGTTATAGTTCCATTACAAAGAATCTCAGCTAAATATGTACAATATGCATGATAAGATCAACTCGGTCTAGAATTGTACCTTCCTTTTATTAAACACATTCACATTTGCAACAAGATTGGCTGAAAGCCAGATAAAGTATAATGGTATGGGGCTTTCAACTAAGAAAGCACAAAACATCAAGAACACTTTGAAAAGATACAGGTGTAGTCTTCAAAAAGATCTGCTACCTTGCATGATAAGCAGATGGTACTCAAGATAAATGTCCTGCATTACGTATTGTCAGAAAGGTTCGTGTTTTTTTTGTTGTTTTTTTTTTTTTTATTATTCAATTTCAATGTTTTTTTATGATAGCCTTAATAACACATTTTACAATCAAGTGATCACTTTGAAATATTAAAAAGGATATGGGGACCCGCAAAAATATCTATATGGGTATAGTGTGTTCTTAACAGTTATTTTCTGTTTACAAATTAGGATGTGGTTCGTCTAAAGTGTGACTTTTGTGATAAATTAAAGGGACACTAAAAACACCATAACCACTACCATGCACTTTGGCAACATATCTGGGGTATTATTATTATTGCCATTTATATAGCACCAACATATTCCGTAGCGCTTTACAATATTATGAGAGGGAGGATTTAACTATAAATAGGACAATTACAAGAAAACTTACAGGAACGATAGGTTGAAGAGGACCCTGCTCAAACAAGCTTACATTCTATAGGAGGTGGAGTGTAAAACACATTAGGACAGGAAATAGCAATCAAATAAGGTGGGAGTGAACCAGAGCTGGAGGAGAGAGTAGAGTGCTGCCCTTTAGGAGAGAGCAAGAGACAGGTATGTAAGGTGGAGGTTACTCTGGGAGGCCATAAGCTTTCCTAAAGAGATGATTGAAGACTAGGGGAGATGATTGAAGACTTAAATGATTGAAGACTAGGGGAGAGTCTGATGGCAGTAGGCAGGCAATGGTCACCTCCTCCATGAAAGCCAGAATCTCTCTGCATAGAGCTAAGCTTGGCGGTGCAACTGGCTGAGAGTGATCAGTTGATGTACAGCAGGGCTTAGCTCAGAAGAGCTAATGGAAAATTTGAACAAGTGTTTCCCTCATTGGGGAGGGGATGCCAGGACACTGGTGGCACCATAATCACTACAGGCAAATATGTGGGTTATGGTGCTTGAAGTGGTTCTTTAATTACTCTGTAAACTACTGACTTAACTTTTCTATGAGAGAGGTTTATTGATTAGAGACAAGACCTATATATGAATAGACTGATAAAATAGGATGTTATGACTTTTTTGTGAGAACTTTCAACTTTTCAACTTTCTTCAATTTTCAAGCAAAATAAAACAACTAATTATACACATTTTAACTTATTTCCATTCTTGCCATAAGAAGCCATTAAACTCTGTTAATACCAAGAGCACGTAGATGTTTGCATCTAAAAAATATACACGATTATAGACACGATTCCATGGTCTACCTCTGTTTTTATTGCCTGCAAACTAATGTCCTCCTCAAATGATACCAACCAACAGTTAGAACTAGTTTTTTTTGCAAATTGGACAAACATTTATTTTCCAACCAATTGCAATGACAACTTCACCTGAACACTATAGGGTATGCTCAGCGAATGTGCACTTCACCTGAAATTTTATCTTTTAATTTGCATATGCCTGACCGGACAAATTTTACAGATTTTTATTGCAATGACAAACACCATGCTTATAGAAAGGCTTTAGTTCATAAATCTTCTTCTTAAATATGGAGAAGATACTTGTATTGCGAGTTTGCAGTCTTTAACTTGTGATTTACTCTGCGCACAAAATAAATTAGGTCCAGGAACTGAGGATTGCTCCAAGAAGGCAGGTTTATTGTAACAAAAACTGCAACGTTTCGGCTTACACAGAGGCCTTTATCAATAAAGACCTCTCTGTAGGCCGAAAGATTTCAGTTTTTGTTTCACTAAACCTGCCTCCCTACAGCAATCCTGAGTGCCTGGACCTAATTTATTTTATCTACTAAACTGGATTTTGCCAACCCCAGCCCTGATAAGCACCTGGATTCCTAAATTTGAGTACAGTATCCTCCGTTTGTGAATTACTCTTACAGTAAGGCATGTGTGACTTTTAGTAATATAGCAACAAGTGCTAATTGTTGCAATCTACCATGGAAACCAAGAGTTGCTTAGCATTCATAATAACTTATGTTGCTTCAAACTGGGTTTTCGTGCTTTAAACTGTTTTTGTTTTGCCTTCTTTTGGATCAACAGCAAAAACATATGTGCGTAAGGCTGAACTTGATGGACGCAAGTCTCTTTTCAGCTATGTAACTATGTATTAATCTTTTGGCATTGCTAATTACTAGCCATTAACAGCTTTAGTAGCAAGGAAAAAGTCGGTAAATACTTTTAGCAATTACCGAGTGGTCAATAATTTTGAAAAGCATGCAATTAACCCTTAGCCTTGTTGAGAAATTGTTTTTTATTCTGTTACTCATATTTGTTATTTTAGTGTACATATGTTAGTGCCAAGTAAGCTAGAATAAGCAATATTGCTATGGTTAAACATTAAAGAATAAAAAATTTAAATAAAGTATATAATCCATTTTATTATCTTTTCAAAAACGTTTCTCCCCCTCACTCCCCATCTCTATCTCTTTCTCCACAAATTCACATATATTAACTAAGTCTGCGTGAGGTTATATATTTGCAAATTGACATTCTGGCCATTTTGAATCATTAACTGCTGAAGAGTTGTATAAAGTATCAAAAGTACTAGAGTGCATTGCTCTTATGTCACAGAAAGGGTTAAGATTGTAGATATGGAGTTTTCTTTTTTGCCTTCCTGTGGTTTAATGAAGCATGTACAAGTGTAATTTAAACACACAAAAAAATGAATTCATGTACTGAAGGGCCCAGTGGAGAGAATGTTGTAAAACCGGGTGCAATAATAATTAAAGCAAGTGTCCTGCTGGCTTCTTGTAACAATGAGACTAATAAATAAATAAGAACAATACCACCATCTTCCCTTTTGTTTCTTTCATAAAAAAAACAAAGACTGTTTAACGTACGTCATAACAATAAAATAAATACTGGCTTGTGAAGAGTGCAAGGAAATTATATTTCCATTCAATCCCACTTTGTTCCCTTTCACGGGTGGAGACAGTTTTAATAAGTTAGTGAATACTAGCTCCTAACAGTCAGGTGAACCAATTTAAAAAGTCATGTTATTTTATCAACTTATTTGGACTCGTGTACAGATAGGTCTGGAGCAATTACATTAAAGGAACACTTTAGTGTTAGGAATACAAAGATATATTCTTAACACTAACATGTTCCTCTGCCCCGAGACTCCCCTCTCAAGTGTTGCAAAGGTTTAAATAACCCTTTATCTCCTTACCCGGTCCCAGCACAGATGTCCCATGGCGCTGGGTCACAATCCGCCTCCACCAACGTCAGCCGATTGGGAGACCTGATAAGCATGCGCTTTGTGCCTCAATGCTTTCTTACGGCATTTTCCTTGAAGCTAGACTGCCACATGCAGAGTGTGAGGACGCCAGGCATCATTTCACTTAGTCAAACTCTGCAAAACTCTAGACAGCCAACAGTGACAATAAATTAACATTGCAAGACTCAGAAGATAAAGTGGTCTGGGTGCTTATAATGTTCCTTTATTCAGAATTCTTTTTTATTATTAATATTATCAGTAATATTCTTAATAGTAGTAGTAGTGACCAGTGATTATTCCAATATAAGGAATAATCAGGGTAGTTGGAAGAAATTACATTTTAAATTGAAGGCACGGACAGAGATATAGAGAGAATTCTTATGGTCCTAAACTATGGCTAGAAAAACAAAAGAGGAAATAAAAGCTTGCCTGGAACCATTTGAGTATTTGAACTGATGAGGTTACCCTGTGTCTGGCAATAAACAGCCTTAAGCTAGTAACAAGAGACATGATGTATTTTGGTAAACAAACTATTTCACTACACAGTGTTATTACAGAGTCACGTGCTTACTCCATGGCAGCTAAATCCATTTCAATGCAGTATTTGGATTTTTTTTTTAAATCATAAATAATTAAACTATATATTTTTATGTAACCGTAATTGATCCTATAATATATATATATATATATATATATATATATATATATATATAAAAATACAAATGTATGAACTCCAAATGTATACAAGAATTTAAAGGTTAAAGAATTCTGTATTTTTATATATATATTATTTTATTATTATATATATATATATTATATATATATATTATATTTTATTATGGAAATGTTAATCTATTTGATATATTTAATCTGCATTTTTAAGATTTTTATGAAGCATAAATTGAACATCTAATGAAATGCTGAGTTTTCATAAACAACACTTTGCTTCAAAAGTTTTAAGAATCCTTGAACTAATAACTGCCTATACCACTATGCATTCCAACTGATAGTCTATTCAATAAACTATGAGATGTGTTAAATTAATAGAAAAAAAATATATATATATATATATTTTAGGCCTAATTTGGCAATTTTGTTTTCCAACATGAAATTATTCAAGTTAAAGTTTACTTAAATGTGGGCATTTTAGAAGTCTTTTCGGTTAAACCGTTACAATTTGCATATATCTCATTTTATTTCGCGATCATGTTTATAAAACACTGTTGAAATTAATACAACTAACAGAGTCGCATCCTTCACTCTGAAGACATTCTACAATGAATCTCCATGATCAATGTCTCACTGCTTAACCCTAGATCTGCATCAGCTACTGGTGCTTCTAGTGTTTAGATTATCTAGCTTCTGAAATGTCACTTATGACCTTTTTACAAACATTTTAATCATTATCAGCACCCTCGTACCTTGTACTAACAACCATTGGATATAGCCTCCTCTGGTATTAAAAGGACAGTTTTTTTGAAAGGACAAATAAACCAGAAAATGACGTTTCCTTCACGGAAGTTAATATCATGACCTATAGAATGGATAGAATTTGATTTAAATGTTGCACTTATTTTTAGTTAGTATTTTGCACTTATTGAGTAAATTTACAATCATGTACCAGATAGATTTATGGTCTAATTGTGTTTTCTCGTAAAGCCATTATTCCTTTTACGTGTCATTATGACATTAATACAGTATGGGGCAACATGAAGATCCTATTTCAAGTCCAGTGAGAGTAAACCAAATATTGTGTTTCTCTAGAAAAATCACCCCATTCATCTGATTTAATAACACAAAACTGAGAATTGTCACATGTAGGATTGTTAGTAATCCCAGAAGCCTCCAAAATAATTCTATTGTTCAACTATCCCCCGATCGCTTTCTTTTTCCATCTGGTTCTTCCTTGTGGGTCATAGGTCAAACTGTGACTTGTAGTGTTGGACCACTGTCTCAGATTTAGGTAGGTCACTGACCTCAGGAAACAACTGAAACAGATATTCAAACCCCCCTCTAGTTTTATAAGCAAAGGGCAGGGAGGGGTGTGCTATAACTCGATTTAAGTTCGTGGTCAGACAGTGGGGATCCTGACCACAAGACTTATAGTTTGTTATCTGTCATTAGTACAATATTTCCGGGTATTTAAGTTACAGACCGCCTAAAGCATTTTGAAATGGGACTATATTTTATTTTAATTAGCATATACACACACACACACACACACACACACACATATATATATATATATATATATATATATATATATATTAATAATAATGATAAATAAACAGGAACAGTCACAAAAACCATAACCACTAAAGCTTGCTGAGAGCCACAAAGTCACCCCCCCCCCCCCCCAAACATTGTAAGGAATGGTTTGACTTCTTATCTGGGCTACAGGACTTAGCTCAGGAGAGCCAATGGAAGTTCCTGCTTTGGTAGTGAAGGCAGGGAGAAGCATGCAGTGCACCCCATTCCTGTTGCTTCTGTTAGTGAGTTTACCAACTGTAAAATGTAAACAGTAGCAACAGGAATTAGCAAGTTCTACTATTTAAAAGCCAGTATTTAAATATTGACTAATTGCCTCAATTATTCTCAATGGAAGCAGTTCACTGATACTTAGTAGCACAGGAGTGCTTGGGTGCTGTCCTATCTTTAAACAATTTTCAAATGGTTAAACCCCACTGTCTAAGCTAAAGGGTAGACAACCTTCGGCACTCCAGATGTTGTGGCCTACATCTCCCCTAAAGCTTTGCCAGCATTATGGTTGTAAAAGTATTTTGGGAGATGTAGGCCACAACATCTGGTGGGCTGAAGGTTGATAACCTCTGGTCTAAGCCACAGCCTCACTGCCCCAACCTTTATGGTCCTGTCTTTTAACATTCCCATCCCTACTACTCTAACTCTAAGTTTGCCCTCTTGTGGTGTAATTTCGATAGTCACTGTTAATTATTATTATTATTATTATATTATTTATAGAGCGCCATCAAATTTACAATGGGTGGACGAACAGATATGTAGTTGTAATCAGACAAGTTGGACACACAGGAACAGAGGGGTTGAGGGCCCTGCTCAATGAGCTTACATGCTAGAGGGAGTGGGGTAAAATGACACAAAAAGGTAAGGATAGTATTAGACTAGTGACAGTTGCAGAAGAGGAATCAGTCAGGCGCTATTAACAGTTTAATTGATACGCTTTTATGAAGAAGTGGGTTTTTAACAATTTTTCGAAGGAACAGAGATTGGGTGAGCATCTAACGGAGGAGGGAAGCGAGTTTCACAGGCATGGTGCAGCCCTCGAGAAATCTTGAAGGCGAGCATCAGAGGTGGGAGTACGGACGTAAGTCTTCAGCAGATCGTAAGTGCCTAGACGGGACATACTTGTGTATAAGGGAGGATAGATAGGTGGGAGCAGTATTATGTAGAGATTTGAAAGCAAGAACCAGAATTTTAAATTGAGCGCTATATTTTAAAGGAAGCCAATGTAGGGACTGACAGAAGGGTGAGGCATGGGAGGTGTGGGCGGACAGGAAGATGAGCCTTCATTATGGACTGTAACGGCACAAGTTGGGAGCACGTAAGACCACTGAGATCACTGAGAAGGTGGATTACAGTAGTCAAGTAGTTAATTGTAGTGTGTATCACCGGTGTGAATGTTTTGAGAGGGAAAGGAGTTCTGAGATGAAAGGAGTGCATGCTGACGTTGAAAAGGGAAGGATATGAAGATAAGGTTTGTGTGAGTCAGATCATCCATAGATATAAAAGGGTTGGTAATGGAAGTTGGGGGTGGGAGGGGAATTGAGATAGCGCCTAGAGAATGTGTAAAAGGGTTCTAAGCAGACAGCAGTACAAAGAATTAGGGATAGGGGAATATGAATACTGAGATAAAGTGCAGTTGGTACTGAAGTGGAAAAATTATAAGAAAGATGGTGTAAAAGGTGTACGAAGTGAAGGAAGTGGTGGAATAATGTGAAGCTACTGATGGTGTAATGTGAAATGAGTGGAATAGCTGATGGGATAGTGTAAAATGAGTAAATGATGTGGTAGTGCTGTGAAGTGAGTCAGTGGAGTGAGTGATGGAGAAGTGTGAAGTGAGTGATGAGATAGTGTGAAATGAGTGTAGTGATGTTCGGGTTGTGGGAAATGGAGTGACTAATGGGGTAGTGGGAAATGATTGCAGTAAGTGATGGGGTAGTGAATACTTGCAGGATAGACATGTAAATAAATGGAAAGAGAATACTTGTAGAGTAGGCTTGCAAAAAAATAGAAAGTGAAAGCATACAAAGTAGGCATGTAATACTTGTAGACCAGGGGGTGCCAAAAAGGTAGATCCCCTGATGTTTTAAAACTATAGCTTCCATAAAGTATGTCACTCTAAATGCATGCAAAGCATCATGAGAGTTGCCGTTCCACAACATCTTGGAACCTACCTTTTGGGCACCCTTGTTGTAGACTCATTAAACACTCAGATAAGTTTGGATGGAATGAATAGCCATGCTGATTATCTCAAAAACTACTAGTCATTGTATTAAGGCAATAATTGACTAATGGCTTCCATTTAAAGGACCTGTGGCAAAACACCTCTATAATTCTATGGAACATAACTCTAATAGGCTCTAGGTATGCCTATAAGTTCATAGATTACTAATTTAAGTCAATACAAGCATTTCTAATCTTAAGGGAGAACTACCATGATATCTTTAATTACCCAATGCATGGACAATACCTGCTCTTATTCTCGCAGGCTCCCTCTTATCTGCATATGAACAGGGAATAAGTGAACGCAGACACCTGCATCATGGCTAATTAGCAAATAGAAAAGAAGAGTTTAAAGCAAACAAGAAGAACAAAAACACTATATTCTATCACAAAATAATTCTATTAGTTACAAGAATTAAAGACATAAACAAAAACTTTTTTCATGGTAATGACCATTTAAATAATAAAAGTGTCTCACCAAGACCCTTTTATCCCTTTGTTCTCTTGTGGCAAGCCTTTAAATTGTATGCTTTGAGTACTAAGTACACAGGGAGTAAACAAGAACATGCCACCTGCAGTTCTCGGTATTGTTTTCCCCTGGGTTTAATTGGAAGTTTAACCAGTTAAACACATGATACCTATGGGATGATTTAGTCAAGCAATATTTCATGAAACATGACACCACCGTGGACACTTGAACTAAATACACAAGAGGCACTCTCATACAGTAGTTCTAGGACTGCAAATTAAAATAAGCCGATCATTGGCTATTTTAGCACAGCACAACCTGGAATATGCAGAATTGCAAAAAGTCTAATAATGAATGGGGAGATTGCAATGCTTGTAAATTTTGCTCACCTTACAGAAAAAAAAAAAAGCAAAGTGAATAAGTGGTATGGCAACAATATCCTTAGGGTGTTCCTTTTCTACACATAAAAAATCCAAATGTACATCAGTTAAATACTACAAGTATTTTGTACACTCCCACCTCTCTAAACACACTGCAAAACCTCTGTATGAACAATTTAGACACATTTATAAAAAATAATAATAATAGGCAGTAACATAACATGATATAGTTTAAACTTTAACCTGATCAATGATTATATTGATATAGTTTAAACTTTAGCCTAATCCAGTGGGATGGAGCCATTAACATATGCGAGATGTGAGACCCTTTCCACCAATCCTGTTAAAAATATCTGGCTGATTTCAGAGCAATTACACAGCTCTCAGACATGTGAGTGATACTAACACAAACTCATTGATTTGCTAAGGTGGTAAGTTAAGGTTGCCCTGTTATTTAAGATTTATACATGTGGAATTATATTACAAGAATGCCGACCAAAACATTGTATTATTTTGGTTTACACAGAAAAGAATGTGCAAAGATTTCTCTGTTTTTCATACCTGGAAAGACGATTTTTTTTCTTTTATTCTGACGTGATTTGTGGTGATAAAAGTGTTGCAATTTTTATCTAGAAAAAAATCTCCTGGCTTTTAGTTCTCAAAACTTAACTGTTTAGTAAATAAGACCCTAACTCTCAAGGAAATTAGACTCTACAGAGAATCTTATTATAAACAATCAGAATTTGCGTCTCCAGGACAAGGAAAAGTCTATGATGTTATGAAGGGGTTAAACATAACAAAGACAACTTCTAAAAAGGCATTGTCCAAACTATCTCCAAGGAATCTTAATTCTCCAAGGAACCAGACTTTTAGCCCAAGGGTCCACCCTGAGCAATGAGAGATTTTTAGTCACTTTCTATCCCAGTAGTAAAAAAGGAAGGACAAAAGCATGTTTTACACAGCAATTGTCTCTTAATTTATGTGCATTAATAGAAATGATTATGCACAAGCATAAAACTGAGCTTCACTGTTGAGTGTGCTTACTAAAAAAACACATTTTGGTGGTGTAGGAACTTCAGAACCTAGATCATAAATCAGTCTGAAAATATCTCCTGTTCTGTATAATGTTTTTTCTAAAGTGGCTGTTTTGTGCTAAATTTGCAAATTCGTTTTTCAAGTCACCTGTACTCAATGTTTAGTAAATGAAACATTATTATTATTATTATTTTATTATTTATATAGCGCCATCCGATTTCGTAGTGATGTACAATGGGTGGACTAACAGACATGTAATTGTAACCAGACAACTGGACGTACAGGAACAGAGAGGTGGACGGCCCTGCTCAATGTGCTTACATTCAAGAGGGAGTGGGGTGTAGTGACACAAAGGGTAAAAGTAGGGGTATGAAGTAGGTTGTTAGAAACGTTTTCACTGAGGGCTTAGTAGGTCATTTTTAACAGTTGCAGGAGAGGAGTCATGGAGGGTGGGGGATAAAACCTGCCAACCATTTAATTGATATGCTTTCTTGAAGAAGTGAGTTTTCAATGATTTTTTTGAATGAGTGGAGACTGGGTGAAATTCTTACCGAGAAGGAAAGGGAGTTCCACAGGAGAGGTGCAGCCCTGGAGAAGTCTTGGAGGTGTAACGAGAATATACCCCAACACGCAGGATTCAGCTAAACAGAAGACAACACAGAGGGGAGATACGTCTACCGGACCTTAGAATGGCCGGACTCAACGTATATAGGAGAAGTACAGAGTCAGGAACGATCTGAGGTCAAGGACACAAAGAGACAGCGTAAACTAGGACTAGCCGGGGTCTGGTACACAGTAAACAGCAAGCCGGCAAACAGAACAGATAAGGATAAAGAGATAACGTAGTCAGAAAACAAAGCCAAGGTCAAGTATGAAGGAACACAACTGAACACAACAAGCGCTAAAGGGAACTGAAACAGAAACCACGATAGGGCAAGGAACCAAGGGAAAAAGGTGAGTATAAATAACTAAACATCTATTTTGATTGGTCCCTGTCATCTCCACGCCCCAAAAAGGTAAGTGTATGGGGAGTGTGGCATGACAGGGACCAATGGGAGGCCTTTTCCAATTTAGGCTCCCACTGTCCCTTTAAGAGCGCGCCCGAGACCCGCGGCGCGCCCTTAGAGTCAGGCGGGACACGTGACCGCTTCTTGCGGTCACTGCCCGCCTTCCTGTTCCTGCCTTTGGATGAGCCGCGTGCGGCTCGTGCCGCAGCAGGACCGCGCACGGCTCGAACAGAGGACCCCGGCCGGCCCCTGGAAAGGGTAAGTACCGCTACAGGAGGCGAGCATTAGAGGTGGGCGTACGGACAGAGGATATACGTAGGTCTTTGGCAGAGCATAGGAGGCTCGACGGGACATACTTGTGTATTAGGGAGGATAGGTAGGTTGGAGCAGCATTATGTAGGGACTTGTAAGCAAGCACCAGAATTTTAAATTGAGCCCTATATCTAACTGGAAGCCAAAGCAGGGGAGGTGTGGGAGGTGTGAGCGGATAGGAAAATGAGCCTCGATGCAGCAAGGCTCCCAAGCATACCTCCCAAGTTTCCCTATTTAGGAGGGATAGTCCCTATTTTTGACACCACTCCCTATGTCCCTTTTTTCTATTCTGATGTTCCTCTTTTCTAGGAGCTCAAAGTTATTGGTGTGTCTGAGTTTACACCAAAACTCCACAGCAATAATACTCACAGTCATGCATCTTTAGTAAATGTGTTTGGAAATCAGTCAGGTAATTACAGTACAGTGTTCTAAACTATATTTTAGCTGCATAACTTACTAGCAAGTAAACTGATATCTCAGAATAGCCCTGGCCACACCCCACTGACACCACTAAAATGAAAGTGTCCCTCTTTGCACATTTAAGAAGTTGCAAGCTATGTGTTTTGCTATGATCTACTTCAAAGCATTAAAGGAGCACTATAGGATCTTTAGGTCTCCGCCCCCTTTAGGGCCCCCCTCCCGCTGGGCTGAAGGGGTTAAGACCCCTTCAGTCACTTACCTTTCTCCAGCGCCAGGCTCCCTCTGTGCTGGGGAACTCTCCACCCCCTGCCGATGTCATATCCGAATGCGCATGCGCGGCAAGAGCCGTGCGCGCATTCAAACAGCCCATATGAAAGCATTACTCAATGCTTTCCTATGGACATCCAGCGTCTTCTCACTGTGATTTTCACAGTGAGAATCGCAGAAGCGCCTCTAGCGGCTGTCAGTAAGACAGCTACTAGAGGCTGGATTAACCCTCAGTAAAACATTGCAGTTTCTCTGAAACTGCAATGTTTTCAGCGGCAGGGTTAAAACTAGAGGGACCTGGCACCCAGACCACTTCATTGAGCTGAAATGGTCTGAGTGCTGATAGTGGTCCTTTAACACTACTTATTGAGTAAAATATTTTTATGTTGCCTGAACGATGTTCGAGTTCAGCTCCATCTTTAGTACCCGGCAGATGAAACTACCCCATAATTTGTATACAAAATGGTGGTGTATGAAAAATCTTGTTAAACAACAATGAGGAACCCAAAGTGATGGCTGATGATAAATAGTCACTCGGAGCACGACATTTTGCATATTTACCACTTGAAATTTTATCTTTTGAATGCTTTGGAACTGCAAAAAATGTTACTACATTAATATTGAGATTTTTATTAAACAGTTTGTCTCCCAAATGTAGCAGGTTAGTTTATTGATGCATTGTAATATTGTTGTTGGGCTCATAAATGCACATAGAGAGTTATCTCTTTCAAATTTCTACTTTTATTGACCAACATCACACGCTCAACACAGAACCCATTGTTCTAGTTCCCCCTGCATTAGATTTATGTGTTACTTATTGCATCCATAATAGCCATGGTAACAGAATGGATAATGTAGTCTACGCACGGTTGAATATTTCATGCCATATATTTATAAACCATGATAATTGGGATTTTATGAGACACATTTGTATTTTCTTACACCTTTTAACTACGATTCATTTTAAAATGTCAACTAATTGAACACTTTCCTCACATTTACAACAAGCTAAATATGTTTTTTCAGAAATAAAGGACTCCCAGAAGTCCCAAATCCAAGGATCCGAGGAAAGTATCCTTAGGCAGCACAGTGCTAATGCAGTAAACGGGCACTAGGACCATGCAGGGAATATACAGGGTTAGTTTGATGAGCTTGACTCTTCCCCATTTTCTGGACGGGAACACTTATATTCTGGGCAGATCCACAAATTTTCTGGGTGAGCTTTTACCATTTCTGGATGGAACTGTCTATTATAGGCATCACCAGTGCCGTGTCACTGGGGATGCCCACCTCAGGGTCCACAGTGTTGGGAGGTATGAAACTATATTTTTCATGCATATATTGCAATCAAATCATATATATTCTTGATGCTTGCTCTATAATAAAATAATAAATATTTAAAAATAAGTAAGCCATTTGTCTGGTACATGTTGGCACCTATAAGCACCTTCAGTAAACTATAACAAACTGCAATTTTACTGTGCATTGATGTAGTCATGATTCAGATGATATAAATAACAATGTGTACAATCGGAAAGTGTCAATCTACAATACGCTCTAACACCTGGGTGGGATCCCCAAAACCACAACCATGGACAGAAAATTATACATACAACAAAAGGTGGTACAATAGTGTAGTAGAAATATTCCTGCAAGGAAGCTCAAGAATCAAATGGACTAGCGCAATATTGTCCGTGCTATGGCTATGCAGGCAAGTAATGGAAAAAGTAAAGCTCATAAATGTAGAGCCAACATAAACATCTGGCTCAAATGGTAGATGCAGTGGGACTCTTAATAGGATGTCCCCAATCCTTCTTCTCCTTGGTATTGAGTAGCAAAGTAGAATGTTTACTTGCCACAGCAAAATTTTCCAAGGACAGGATTCAAAGTTTCCACTCTCCACTAGCACTCAACTAGTGAAAATGTTGTTGTGGCTGTAAAAAGCCCAAAACCCCAGAAGACAAACAATTGAATGTGTCTTTGACATGGTGGAATGGGATGTCCATGGCTAGAATCACATACTAAAAACAAAACCCAATGGTTAATTTCTCTCACGGCGAATGATGGTGTCTCAATCAGTGTATAAAATTAAAAAATATGTGCTTTATTTCATCATTTTATATGTGTCATAATCAAACATGGCGCTGCACTGATCAAGGCACTAACATGTTTTATGGCTAGGTGGCAACTTCTTAGAGTCACAAAAGAAGTCAAATCACAACAGCATCTATTATAACCAGTATATATCTTACTTAGTGTTATAAAGTTATTGCAGTGTCTCCCCCTAATGATGTCTGTACATTATCAGATGCATCCTTGACGTATTTCATTCATGACTAATGGTAAACCCATTAAAAAACCTGACTCTATTCTGATTTAACATTAACTAGTATATGGCATATCATGCCTGCTTTAATATCTCACATTTTAAAAATTGGATTATTTTTAAATACCGCCAGCTGCATATATATATATATATATGTATTGGTCACATGTTGAGAATATGACTCAATATTTCTAGGAAACATTCCCACCTTGACTGCATCCTGGCTGTGCATTTTCGATAGAACTTTTATGCAGCTCTCTTTGTTGAGTGTTTCTCAGAAAATTAAAAGCGACATTATGAATGAATCTTGTTGAAAAAGTCTGTATTCATGAAGTGTGTCCTCATTTCTTTATATTTCTGGATTTTTTTGTTGCCTTTATTTTGCAATTTGACAGGTAGTTTTTACTTTTTAAATCACAAAGAGTGGAGCAGCACCAGGGGTGTTCTTGTAGTATATGTAGTTACAAACAAAAGAGTATGTCACAGTTCCAATAAATAGTAAAATAAGATTAAACGCAGTCACACTTTTTCGGAGCTAAAATATAGCTCCAACTTAAGCACCTGAGCAGAACAATCCCCACTTGCGGATATGGTCGAGTACCAGTTCTTGTTGTTGTTTCTTATAGTGGTGGTGACTCTTGTAGTAATTAGTAATTAGTAATCCCACTAATTAGTATTAGTAATTAGTAATCCCACTAATGGATATCGGTGGTGGTAGTATCTCTCCGATGATATCAATAAAAGGGGAAGGCAAACCAGAATAGTGTACACCGTGTGGAGTGCAAGATTAAGTTAAATGGGTAAAAACGACTCACGTTTAGTAGAGCAGATAAGGACTGCTCTATACGACAGGCATAGGTGGTACCATTCCCACCAAGGATATAGATGTTCAGGAAATCCAGCAGCAAAACAGGTAAAAAAAAAAAATTAAATAAAACAGTCTTAACATACACTTGACACGTTTCAACGAAAAAAAAATACTTTATCTAAAGTGCTTAAAGTTTTTACTTTTACTTAAGATATCAGGTTTTTTTTTTTGCAGGTAGGTGAAAACAGTACAAAACCTTACCAAAATTATATTTTGCTTATTTTTTCAGTATCCCGCAACAGCTGAAAACACTGTTCCAATGAATTAGTTGGACAGATAATTAAAGTAGTTGACAGTTAGGAACACAAACTAACACTTACTCCTCCAGTTCATTGCAGGAATTTTGTGATAAACAAAATCTTTGTGACCAACCACATTTTTAGCACTGTCCAAACAAAACGCAGTTCTAATTTTAAATAAGAAATCTCTTAAACTTTTTTTCTTGTCATACTTTTTTTGTAATTGTGGTATGGTATTACTAGATAATTTTCCAATGTTATGTAAATAGCTCTGGTTTAATTTACAATCTGGCAATGGTTACCAGTAGATAACACTTTCTGACTTTGAAATGGCATCACAAGATAAAAAAAAATGATTGCAATCCAAAATTCACAGAGCAAATATTGATTTCCGTTTAATTTACTGGAACAAAGTGATAACTTTTCTAACTTTTCTATTTTTTTTTTTATTTACAAGTTAAGAGTACTATTTATATAAGTGCAATGAATTTTACATAACGTGGACTGAGTGAACACCCAGATGGGTGGTCCTAACTCTAAGACAATAATTGTCTAACCTCCCTCTGTATCCTGAAAAACGTGTTTCACCTAAAATGCCTAGCCTTTGCCGTACAGAAAATACAGTACTTGTTTCATTGCTTCATTTGGTGCTTTTCCATAAGACCCCTTTGAAAATGGTTAATTACCATTAATTCCCCTATTACAGTTGATAAACATATCTCTTATTTTATCCAAAATAAAATGACCAATAATAGAGTTTTCCTTCTGTTCGTACTTATATTAAAATTTACCTTTTTAGTTAAATACAAGTTTTAAACATAATTGTTAAATAATGCATGAGCATTAACAGCCATTTGAATGCTAACAATTGGCTATCATTACATTAGATTGTAATATAGGGATGGCTAGGTGGTTTGAAAAGTCAACTAATGCTTCTGTTTTTTACTTCGTATATTTTAACTTTAGGATTAATTTTCACAATGGAACCAACGTTTTCTAAAACACAACCCTGTGAGCTTACAGATAATGACCCTAAAACTATTAGGACAATAAATTGAATATGGGGTTATTATTACTAGCAAGGCATGCGGCAACATTTAGGACCACCCCACCCCTTTAATTATTATATTTGGCATTCCATTTTCCATGTATCCTATAGATGATATTAAGCTAAACTGACAGATACAGTCCCCAGAGTTGTAAATGATCTCTAGTAATGATTGGCAATATTTTCAAATCAGGAAAGTGCTTTTCATCAGTAGCTTTTAGAAGCAGAGCAGATTGCAATAAGGGAGAATAATGACCAAACAGCTATAGGATACCACGAATGAAAAACACAATCATAAAATACCAAGATAATTGCAATCACCTTCCAAACATTAAGCTCCATTCTCAGTAATTTACATTGGAACCACTAGAGAAGGTTGCTAACTATCTTCCCTGGTGGGTGATACGGAAATTTGAAATATTTAATGGAATGTAAAGATCCATTGATGTAGTTGGATATAACTAACACAGCATTGCATGCTAGGCTGGTGTTTTACAAAGAAAATGCACATGCACTTATACAAAACTCACACATGGATATATGCTCTTTCAATGGGCAAATCAAGTTTTTAAAGGTATTCTCCAGTGCCAGGAAAACATATTAGTTTTCCTGGCACTGCAGGACCCTGTAGTGCCCCTCTCCCTTCCACCCCCCATCCCAAGTTGCTGAAGGGGTTAAAACCCCTTCAGTGACTTACCGGAGTCCCGCACCGACATTTGCACTGATGATGGGTTGAAACCTGAAACGTTTGTTGTATTAATCAATTATAATGTTGAAAAGTGATGCGGAATATGTTGTCGCTATATAAGTCCAAAAAATAATAATAATAATATGTGTCCTTTAAATAAACTATCACTGTAGCACTCTGCGCACATAGCAATTCAAGCAGCTCTGCTCTCTTTATTCCTTATTGTCTGCGTATTATATTTTGCTCCTGCATAACAGAAGACTGAAGTGAGAGCAGCATGCAGGTCCCTTTGACATATACTTGCAGAACCTTATATTCCTGATCTCATTTCTCATTCTGCACAAAAGTTCTAAAACATAATATAAACCATTGGAATTGGCGGGGATATTACGTTCAAAACCCTACCTTTTCATACCTTTTCCAACAGGTATTAAGTTATAAACTATAAAATGAAGATACAGACTGTTAACCCTTTTAATGGAAAAATAATTTTATTTTATTTTTAAGTTTATATACACACAAAAATAATGATAAGAAAAAAATAAAATAATTATTCCAATTGTCAACTGGTGTTAAAAAAAAAAAAGAAAGAATTGTAACATTTTCTTGATTTGAATCCAAGTAACTGGGAGCCATCTGGCAGCCATCCAATTTGTATTGCAATATGTTTGTCAAAGCCAAGGGCTTTGTTACTGCAATTCACTGTTACCCAGTCCAATTCATTATGGGTGTAAAAAAAAAAGAAAAAGAAAAAAGGAAGGAGGAGGGCTCTTATTGCACTGGTGACCACATGACCAACTAGGCTTTCATCCAGATTCTCCAATACAAAACGCAGCCCCTGTACTATGTGAGAGCATTCATTGCAAAGTCACTTGGCAGAACAGAGCCCCCACTGGACGCAAGGAGACAGCCTTTTCCAATTGGCATTTTGGAATCAGCACAGAGAGACTTCCTTCACTCTTTCTCCCTGTCTCTCATAGACTAGAAGCTCAGACACCAAGAAACATGAATCCCAGGCTCTGGCTCTTGGCATTAGTCCTGATTATATTAACCTTGACATCTGCTTTTGGAGGTGAGTCTCCTGTTTCTTGTCCTGCAATAGAAATCATTATGCTTTCAATAATGGAGTATTTCTTTATAAATATATTATGTGCATGCATTAGGAGAATGTAATGTGTGCGCAGAGCAATTAGTGCATGAATGTAATAAATAGCAAAAATAAATGAAAAAAAAAAGACTATAGCAAATATTCTTAAATAACTCTTATTTTGCATGACATAACCATTCATTCATTTTTAATAAGTCATTATTCTGCTGTTTTGCTGTTTCACTGAACAGCCACTATTTGATACATTGTAAAACTAGTATACTGTACTTTTAACATTATGGCTGGGTTTTACTTTCAACAATGCAAATGGATATAAAGTTTAATTATTTGTTACATGTTAAATGCCAAGTTTGAACACCTGCAGCACAAATGTACATTTTTTTTTACATTTTTTAAAAAAAAAAAAATTAAAAAATTAAACTGTGGAAAAATTCAGTCAAATATATTCTCAATTGTTATATTTTGCAAGCACTGAGTGCAGTTTGTATATTTATGATGCATAGTTTTTTAAATTCAACTTAGGCATTTCTTAGGTGCAAGCCTACAAATTGGTTCATTTAAATGTATTGTGCCCATGTAGACAGCCCTGCCACAGTGGGTTATTAATGCACATACATTGAATGAAAAGAAGCTCTCTGTATTAAGAAAGGCTTACAATGGGTTAAAGGTATTTGCATGGAAGCAGCTCTGCATGTCAGACTAACATATGCTGTGGGAACAATAGCTGGCGTATACGGATCTAATTAGTGCCCAAAATATGACAAGAATTTACAATTCTATTGCTGAGCAGATACCATACACTTGTTGACAATCAGTGTTCTGCACTGTGGTTTAGTGAGATGTTCCTAGAATGATCACACAGGGGTTGAACTTGTGTAAATATTGGATGTTAATAAGTCACAGGCTATACCACCTGTTTACATTAAGCAGTGGTATGTGATTTTTATTTACTGCACACCTGGATCAGAGGTCACCTGTTCCTTGAGTTATATTTAGCATTGGCATACTTGCTGCGGTTGTAGTATTGTTACTTTATAAGAGCAGGCATGAGAGCCCTCTTGCATGGCTATTCTTTAACCCCTTAAGGACACATGACATGTGTGACATGTCATGATTCCCTTTTATTCTAGAAGTTTGGTCCTTAAGGGGTTAACCTTCACAGTGTCAGAGGTGGCCCTCAAAGAGCTAATTAAATTAAACATTGCAATATGTGTTTTCATAACCCTCTATTAACTCCAAAGAGGGTGAGAGATGTGTGACTTTGTGCAAGTGAGTGCCATAAGGCTGAGAATATGTAAGGAGTTTTCCATGTATGGGATAGCTAAGGGGTTTATTCGCTAAACAGTTGTGGCGAAATAATATTTAGAATGCTGAGCAATTGACTTACAAATTACGACATACATAGTGGCATAGCCTCCAACTTGGCTGAGTTCCATATTTTATTGTTACTCTGCTATTATCAACACACTTTTTTTTAAATTGTTTGGATCAACCGCAGAAAGAGATGTGTGGATAGTTGAACCTGATAAACTTGAGTCTATGTCAACCTAGATTACTATGTTACACTTGTTTTAAAGAACTATTGTATCGAAATGCATAGTCTAAATGTATGATGGATGCACCCTGGCAGTAAAATGTTCAAGGTTTGCAAAGACATTCATTGTAATGATCTATTGTATCTGGTCTGATTAGTCTTCTGGGAACAAAGAAGCCAGAACGGAGACGTCTGTTCTTCTGGTAATGTTACTCTTTGGGAATTCTTGCAATTAGTTTGAAAATAAGATACTATACCACAGAGGTTTCATTCATTAGCATTAGTTATTTTACCCATAACCCTTTCCATTGGTAGATGGATGAGCACTATAATGCATTATAACGGGATGTGAATATTGTAGTGATTGTCTTCTTCCCAGTGATGTCATTTTACCATTTTGCAATGAAGTAGAGTTTGAGCCAGTGCAGTAATATTTGAGTTCTGTGATGTTTTTTCCCCACAATGCTCAGTCTACAGGAGAGGCCTGTGTTTTTCTGTGATGCTTTGACACTCATACAGGACCACCAACAGTCTTTCCTTGGTGGCAAATTTGAGCTTTTTCTATGTTAGGAGCTGGGATGTTAGTTAATTGAGGACTGTTTCTATATTAATGTCTGCAATGTATAGTAGTATAGTAGTAGCTCAGTTACTTTAATAATCCAATCTAGTTTTCAGATATGCTCATAAAGAAAATAATGTATCCTAACTTGGACCTTACGAAGTTTGTTGACTAGAATCAGGAGTAGACATTCTTCTTCCCTCCAGATGTTTTGGACAACATCTCCCAAGTTCTCTTACAGCCATAATGCTGGCAAAGCATAAAGATACATGTAGTCCCCATATCTGGAGTGACAAAAGTCGCCTAACCCTGCCTTAGACATTGGGGTTTAACCATTTGAAAATTGAAGATAAGACAGTGCCAAGGCACTAACTGCCACCATAACTACTTAATAGAAATTAATTTGTTATGGGGCGAGGTGTTCCCCTACCATCTTTGCATCAGGAAAGAGGCTGATTTTAAGTTGCATAGGTTTGTGTCTGCTGTTAAACAGTAGAACAAGGTTGGAAACCACTCACTAAGTAGCAGTGACCTGCTCCCATTAAGAATAATGGAAGCAATTAGTCAATACTTAAAGACTGGCTTTAAGTAGTGGAAATTGCTAATTCTTTGTTGCTACTGGTGAAATCTTGCAATTGGTAAACTCGCTAACAGGAATGACAAGAATGGGGTCCATTGCATGCTTCTCCCTGCCTCCTCTACCAACCAGGAACTCTATTGGCTTTTCTTAGCTAAGCCAACCCCTGAACTTGAGCAAGGTAAATGCATCTCATGTTGTGTCTCTGTTGGTTAGAACACTTTTCCAACTCTGCAATTTTGGTTCAATTAGCAAGTATACGTCTTCCGAGCCATGGTTCAGTTAATAAACATCTTATGCTGAATACTTGGATCTAGTGATGCTGGTTCTACAAGATGCAGTACGGAGTCACACCCACCATTCACTGCTTAATGTCTCTTTTATTGTTCTGTCAGTGGAGAGTAAAATGTCTAAGTGGGAGGGTAGGAAAGAGGCAGGTCTGACGCATTTCATACGACCTAAAGGCATTGACTTATAAGTTCCCAGATGTAGATTTCACAGGGAGATGTAAAGCTTAGAGTGAATTCCTCAGACATCATTTATTGGCTCCTATAACTCAGCTTTCAAATATGGCTCCTTAAAATCTGGTTACATACTTTTTTTTTTATCTGAACTTTGACATAGCAGCAGGTCAAACTAAATTGTGCTTCAATAAAAAAACTACTGCGAGAGTTACTTTTCCACTTTTATGAGTCACCGATGAGACTTCCTTATTGCTAATAAAGCTTTATTCTCCTACTAAGTTTTTTTTACAAAAATAAACTACCGGTATGTATTAATTTGAGCCAGGGGTATCTTCTGTCCTAAGTATAATACTTGAGTGTACAAAGATAATAAATGGGTATAAAATGTACTGATTGGCGAAATGTACTAATTCATCTTTGATGGACATTTATTGAAATGCACAAAACTATGCTGTATTAACAGGGTTATTAACTAACGTGAGAATTTAAAGTGAATTTCAAATTTAAAGTCAAACTAGCTAAACTGTAAAAAAATTCAAGAAATGTGGAAACCTGGAAAAAAAGTTAGCTATGTTTCCAGCTCAGCTACTTTGGCCAAAAATGTGAAATTCACTTTTTAATTCTTACTTTAGTAAAGAACTCGGTAAGATTATCTACCATGCACAGTGCATTGTAAACATCCCTAATAAATAGAGAGATTGGATCTTCCTATAGCTTTAAGGTCTTCAAATTCAGAACTTCCATTTTGTATGTCATTGCCACATGGCCTATTGACACATTTTAAGATTTTAAAGAAACGAGTGTCTTTCAGATTCTTTTGCTTTTAGACTCTTATCACTGGTTCGTGCTGGGAAAGCTCTGTTAAACAGTAAATAACACACATGCCGCCATGTTGACTGAGGTATGCACGCACATCTCGAACACAAAGAATTTTCTGAACCCTCTTGAAATGAGTATGATGGCTGAATGTGATGTCACAACACAGTGAGTAAGGGATACAGATGTCTATCTCAGACAAGCAATATGACTGTTCGCGTAGAAAGCCCCTTTGCCACCATGTATTAGAAATGTGAAAACATGTAAAGAATTCATCAGCTGTAAGGCTTTACATGCGCGCTTCTTATACATTATACATGCATGATTAAAGTGTGTTTTAGAAAAGCTCAGTGGCTGCTGATTGGATGATAAGATTTCCCCTTAATTTGGACAATTAAAAAAATAAAAACTGATACTGCCGGACCGCATTATAATAAATAAATTATTTTATACATGTGTCCTGTTTAAAGTCTGAAAAAGACCCCTGTTGGTCGAAACGTTGCTTGGCGTTGCATTTTTCCCAATATATCTGCATACGGCTTTAATTTGGAGTGCCTGTGGTCTTCTCCTTTTTGTACATTATTCTGGGATTGCTGGTCCTGATCCGGAGCAACCTTAGCCGTTGGGATTGAGTGCGGTTCCCACTATCCACTCTATTTAAAGGGACTTCTAGTTAGCCATCCAGTGAATTAAAACAATTCCAAGAACCAGACTGAGGTTTATCAATGGGCGCTAAGCTTTAAAATCTCTTATCACTCATGTAAACTCCAGTTGAGAAGCACAATGGCTATTGATAAATGTAGGCCATAGAAGGGAAGCCAACCAAATATTGTTTTCAAACCACAATATTCCTAGGTAGGATATGAAAAAACACCCTATGGGTCCCACTAAGAAGCCAGTCCTATAAACCTATTAGAGCCTAAGTCAGATATTTAAGCCTGGGGCTATGTTTTTGATGCACCCTGACACTATGTGTGACCTCTACTTTATCTTGTTTGCTCTATGTTTACCCAACTAAAACTTAGTAATGTTAATAAATCCAGCCCACTCTCACAAACTGGAAAGGATTATCTGAAAGATAACATCAAGTGTGCATGCTACGCCTCTAATGAAGAAATTTGAGCAGCATTTTTACAGATAATCATTGTGTACATTCTGGATTTTTATCACTTTTCACCTAAAGACGGGAGACACCTCTACATAAAAAAAGCAAAACAAAGCAAAAGAGCACTGTTTTCATTTTCCTAACACGCTAAGACATTTTTTTGTTTAACGAGAGACTAATGTGTTTATCAGCAGCAAACACAGTTATATAGTCAAGTATTCTGGTAAGTAGATTTGAATGGCTCCGTTTAACTAGAATTTGAGACATTAGTAAGAATTGACTGATGCATTTCACATCAGGCTTCGGAGACAGGATGTTGGGAGTTGCAATCCAATCTAGTATTAGACTAATCAGAATGGTAGGAGTTGCAATCCTAGCTATCATGGCACTCATACGAATGGTGGGAGTTGCAATCCTAGATATCATGGCACTCATACGAATGGTGGGCGTTGCAATTCTAGCTAAAATGACACTGGTAGGAATGATGGGAGTTGTGGTCCTAGCATAGCAATTATGAGACTTGTAAGAATGGTGGGAGTTGGGGTCCCAGCTAATGTGATGCAACTAAGAATGATGGAAATTGCATTCCTATCTGTTGTGAGAAGAGTAAGGATGGTGGCAGCCGCAGTCCTGCGTTGGCTGAAACTACATGTTTCCCAACCTTGTCTAAAGTTGAGGGCTCTTGTTAAATCTATCTTTCTATTGAATGCGGAAGTTGTAGAAATTGGCAACAAACCCCACAGTGTGGCACAATGGATGAGCCTGAACTCCAAACAAAGAAACACTAGCCAATTCAAAAGGCTGGACCTGCCCACACGACTCTGCTATCTGGGGTTAAATGTCACAATGTGAAAGACAAGAGATAAAGGTGGGCAGATAGTGAGAGACAATATTTTTAATACGGGTGTGTGGTCCAGTCTCCTGCTTGAACCCAGTTGACCCCAGTTGTTCCCAGAACGCACTCTCTGATAGTGATCCATAACTGATAGAAATTAAATATATCTACCATGCAAAGGTATCATGGTCATTAGTACATGGTCATTAATACATTCTTTATATATTAATGCATGCTGATATCCAAATCCTAATAAATACAATTCTGTGCCACTGAGATAGAGGGAAACAAACAATATGGCAATTAAATCAGGAGATATACTTTCTTATACAGTTCTGAGCCTATCATGCTACAATACTTAGCATGCTTATCATCTGCAAGTTTGTCATCTGCATGTTTGTCCACTAACATCCATAGTGCAGGAGAAATCCATCGTTTACCTTCACATTTTAGGTGATTTCAGTAGCACATTGTATTGATTACATTTTAATATCTGTATAAAGATCAGATTATTATCCACATGTCTTAAATGGTAAAGTATTTAAACGGTACCAGAATGTATAATAAAAAAATGTTTTGTAAATGCTTTGTGGCTTGCCTTTGGAATGGCAAATTAATGTACACTTTAAGTCAGGGGTGCCAAAAAGGTAGATCCCCACTCCCCAGATGTCGTAGAACTAAAGCTCCCATGATACTTTACATGCCTTTAGAATGCTTTAGAATGACAAGCATCATGGAAGCTATCGTTCTACAACATCTGGGGATCTACCATTTTGGCACCCCCTGCTTTAAATTACGATGTCCTTGTTGTGTCTCCGTGGATGCACAGAAGCAAACTGATAACTGTCACATTTGGGAATAAAGTGACAGCAGATAATTAGGTTGAGACTTCTGTGCCGGAAACCACAAATGTTGGGATCAGCAAAAACTCCAAAGCCACATTTTGAAACATTCTGTAGCTTATTCAGTGTGAGCTGATACTAGTTTTTCGTATACTGAGAAACCAACAGTGATATCGAACCATGTTACCTATCCCAGAATATTGCAAACGTCCCTAGACATTCTCAAATAGATCAATTTGGCCTATTAACGGCCCGTAGTTCAGGACTGTCTTCTGGTTGGTCAGTTAGTAAATTGTTGCTTTGGGGCTTTTTCTGTAAATCTGCTTATACAAGCAGACAGCAAGATGCATAACTTCTCCATGAAGTCTACCCTAAGGATCTTGCAGCCATTTCTGGGGAAACAAAGACAGTATTTCATCTTCTTCTCCCCACCTCCATTTCCTTCATACACAAAGGTTAATGGGCAAAGATGTCGAAGCCCTCTTTGGAAGGGGGAGAAAAGGAGGACGTAAATGATTTGTCCTGGAGGACAAACAACACCGAGTCTTCTGCATCATTCCTGAAAGCAGTCCACGTTTATGTAGCCCATTACTAAGCTATAAAAACGTAATCAGTTTAGTATGTGGCAATTAAAGAAATTCTAAAGAGCTGCTATGTGTATTGCTTAAGGTCCCTACACTATACCTTTAAATTTACTTTACAGGTTATCCATGCCCTTGAGATTTCTGTACCCTTCAGTTATCTTTTCACTCATATAGTCTACGTGCAAATAAACAGGTGCTCCAAACCTTGTATGTGTTTAACTAATGTAATCAGTCATTTCATGCAGCAGATTTGTTTATTGTAACTCAGGACCTATGATAGAGCTCAGTGCATTAGCAGAATTTTATTTTCAGGAAGCTATCCCATTAATAATAAATAGAGGATCGCAGAAAGAGCTGAGATTGACTATTGGTAGTCCTGTCCTCAATATTCCAAGCAAGATATCGTACCTTCTTAGAGGGAGATAGCTGGACATTGACTAATCACTTACTGTCAGTGCACTGCTATTAGTAAGGAATCGGTAGGGGTCATCCTTTAAATTAATAGACATTGTCAGACAAGCTTTATTGCCGGAGCTGTAAACTAAGGATTATGTATTAAGCCTGTGAGTGCTAGGAATGGTGTATTACATGCTGTAAAGCAATGTGTTTCTCACCTCTTTACACCCGGATTAACCACTCAGCACCTAAGCTGCTGCCTAGACCAATGACAATGGGAGAGACCATTCTAAACCACAGAAGGCAGTATATACCCTCCCCCCCTGCTCTGAGACTGGACTAGCATTTAGCCTCCCAGATTCCATTCAACGATTCAATTCTCATAAATCTGAAAAAGCCTTTGATCAGCAGAAAATTGGCATAGAATCATAGAAGTTGATGCTCCATGACCTTTGTAGAGTTCCTTGTGGCTACCTTTGCATAAACGTTTGATACACTCGATAACTGGCATTTCCACTTTGAGATACTCAGTGGAACCGTGTTCTAAAGTATATATGCGGTTAGCTTATCATATAGGGGCCAATAGAATAGCTTAGTAGCAGAAGATGGATCTCCTGAGAACTCTAGAGCAGGACTGCTCAATAGGTAGATCCCCCGATGTTGTAGAGCTTCTCCCATGATGTTTTGTCATTCTAAAGGCATGTAAAGAATCATAGGAGTTGTAATTCTACAACATCTGGGGATCTACCTATTGCGCAGCCCTACTCTAGAACATATAGCACCTTAGATTAACTCTTTATTTGCTCTCTTTGGTTTGTTTATTAAATAGTGAATTGTAGCAAGCATATAACATGCTAAAACGGTCATATTAGAAACCCAACCTCCAACTTTGTGAAGTTGAAGATGTTTTATAACTCTCCTGTTTTGCCCAGTTATTGCAAGTCAGGTGTTAACTCATTGCAACATACTGTTTAGTGAATACACCCCTCGGAGTATTACTCTGATATTTTCTACGAGATGAGTTACTACTCATCTCTCCATGAACTTTTCACATCCTGCTCGAACCCAGGTGGCAAGTCAATCATGGGTCACTCAGTAGCTCAATCATTTTGAGTGACGGGTGCACTTGAGTAGGGATTTCCTCTGTGCTTCATCTTTATCAAAGGAAGCGAAAACAGCAGTCATTGCAAACTACACAGCGTGAAAGAGGCAATTCCACACTGTATGTATCTAGCTGTGAACACTGTACCCATAAGGTAACAGTTTGTATTCTTAGATGCGGCCACATATACATTACTGTATCCAGGAATAGGTCAACTAACTACTCGATTGCTAAACTGGATTAAAGCATCACTGCTTACCTATTGTTATTACACAAGGATCTATTCACCAACCAGCAGGTTAAATAAACTCTGCAGTTCAGATTGGACATTATTTTCCAACATTTCCAACAAAAATGTTGTGGACTACATCACCCATAATGCTCTTCCAGTAATGCTGCTGGCAAAGTATCACGGTAGATGTAGTCTGCAACATCTGGAGTGCACAGGGTCGCCTACCCCTGATCTAAATGCTGGTTGCCACAATATGCTGATCATAATAATAATAATAATAATAATAATAGATTCCTTGGTCCCATGTCATCATCTAAGTTTCGTAATCTGCTACAAAAGCAGAGATGGACTATTGATACTACTTTAACCCATTATGTGCCAGAGTAAGCATGATGTGGAACACAAGAGGTAATCTCTATCACGACACAATGGGTCTGGTGTAGACATTCGAAAAGGAAAAAAAGAAAAAGAGTGGTCGGGACAAAATAACCCAGAATTGTATAAAAGTATCACACTGATTGCAAACATTAGCCAAATACTGGAGTAAGGGAACATTTTCATTTTTAATATTTTGGCCTAGAATTTCATATTCCCATGGAAATTCTCCATTTAATTCCTAGCTCGATAAACAAATACCATCATTAAGTCTAATTGGTGCAAGAACTGAAAAGGTAGGGTTAAAAAAAGATTTGGGCTTTGTTGACAGATATTTTATGCACGGCCTTTCCCCTTTCCTTTGCCATGGACAATAGTTCATTTACTAAAGAACAGATCTTGTTTTGTATGGTCAGTTCAGGACAGATAACAGAGACAAACAGTGCACAGATGAGTCCAGATCTTTTGATAGGAAAGATTGACCTACTAAACTTTTATCCAGCCATTTCCGAGTTAAAGCCCCTATACTGTGAGTTCGTACTGAGAACTTCATAGTAATCTTAAATCAAGAATCTTGAATGGGGGATGGGAAGGTTCTATTTGCTTAGCCTCCTGTACGCTCTGATTTCACATTGTTACGGGCATAAACTAATAACTATCACAAACAGCGTCATTTACTAAAAAGAGAATTGCTGTGAATTCAACGTAAATTTCAAAGTACACAAAATGGAACAGGTAGTATAACTACCTTATACAAAAAACACTCTGTCTTCTTTGCACTATAGTAAGATACCGTATATGTACACAGCTGAGAACCCTGGGAATTAGGGACATACATTTTAATTAAAAAGGCTGCTTGGTTCATTTGCAAAGCATGTCAGGTCACCAGGTGTTATAACCCGGACATGGAACGTCTCAGGTATTCTTATATATCACTTTCCTGTAAAGAACACATCACATTCTACCTGTAACCTTGTGGAACTCCATGGTGGTCTTACGATATCCCTATAACATAGAGAGCGGTCCGTAAAAATATCACTTGCATTCTCCGACTGCTAACGATGTGTATGGAAAACATAGCCTTGGGAGCCGTGCTAAATTGATTCTGTACGGCAAGATCCCTCTTTTATACGACTCCTTAATTAAACCAGCTGATATTTACAGTCCTAAAGGGTTATTATTCCCTAAACTGTGAACTGTTAGGATTTCAAAGTGGATTTAAATTTTGGGACAAAATATAAAAAATGAAAAGAAATCTGACTTGAAATTGTTTTCCAGTTAAGCTATTATGGCTAAAACGTTTAAATGCAATTTTGAATTCTATTTGAATTCCAACAGGTGTAAATATTCAGCTAAGTCTCGGCTATAAATATAGCAATTCATATAATTGATTGCAGCAATAAACACATTGAAACATACTAATACGTAGGTAAATACATTATGTTTGTGTTTGGGTTCCGCACACACTTTATGTAAAAACATTTAATCAATGACTGCTTTACTTATTCTCTTCCTCCCCTTCTCTATTTACCCTTTGCAGCTATTTGCCCTAGGGTATCGGCATATATTGCCTTTAATGCTTTTTCTAAATAATCAACTTGATCTCTCTTCAAAGAACCACAAGTCTAATATCTATGAAACAAGTAAAGAAGGCGTCCTCCTAAGAATGTCAGATTTCACATCTGTCACCTGTTCTAGCATGAATCGCCTGCAAAATTAACCTCTATGCGGGTTGCCAAGTCAGTAGTTAATCAAACATCTCCTCCTTTTTAGAGGCAACTAAGCAAGCAACCCATTGTGGAATGTTTATATTCCAAACACGCCCCACCTGTAAGTCATTGTCTTCAGGAGAACATCACAAGTACCATAATGGCTTGAAATGACTTTCTGTTCTTTAGGCAACGCTGTTGCCTCCTGAAGTTTTCAGAACGGACAATAAATCAAAAATTAAGAGCAAATAAGATTGAATGGTGTGCGATCCTGTAAAAATTGCCAATGATTTTACGCTTCTGTTTGAAGGCATCTCATACTGTATACAGTAAAATTGTTATGGTTGGTTTTATTACGCAAAGACCCATCAGTGTAAGACTAAGATAAAACGCTCATAAAACTGACAGACAGTCTGTCTATGTTATAAAAGATATATATATCACCTGGAAAAAAAAAAACATGTTTGTGGTCGAATATATGCTAGCTTCAAATTGTAGTATTTTTAAATGAAAACTATATTCCTAAAGCTATAGTGCCCGTGGGGCCCCACTTTCTTGTGGTCCCCCATGGCAAATAAAGGGTTAAAAAAACCTTTTTTTACACTTTCCAACACTGATGCCCCTTGGTGCTGGGTCAAGCTCCTCCTCAGCCGATGATAGCCAATGGGTGGTGCCTAATGCGCATACATATTATCATATTATTACTAGTAATTATCAGTATTCTTTTGTTTCTTTTGTTGTGTAAAAAGGAAATCTCCTGTGTAATAGGGAATTCAGTAATGGTTTACCTCTTGTAAAAAAAAGTCCAGGGTGTGTACTCTAATGTGATTTTCTGCACATGTCTATGTAGTGGTATTTTTATGCTGCCCTTGTGCCCAAAACTATCCTTCCATCAATGGTAGGGTTAGTTGAATTACGGGACAGCATGCTGTTCATCCGGGAAGATCTCCCAAAATTAAAGCATGCCTCTTTGGCTCAAAGCTACATCTTGTTACTCAGCAACAAAATACACATGGCTTTTTTTTTTCTATTATGCATGAATGCAGATGTCCAACAAAAGGTGATTTACTCGATGCAACGTCCTAGAACAGGACATTAGTGGAATGCTAAAGCTTACAAAGTGCATCTCACAACATCTTACAAAAATAGGTATCAAAGGTTCTACATCATGTCAGAAATCAATATGTTAAAAACGAAAGCTAGATTAACATTTACATAGATGACAATGGAAAGCAGTATGACAAAATTGAGTTTTAACTCATACATTTAACCACTGAAGTGCCTGAGAAACCTTCCACGTTTTACCTTTTTCAGAAGTTTTTTAAGTTCGCACATGTATTGTCTTTTTTTCTGATATCTTTTGGCCCTGTTTTAAGAAGAGATTTGTTGAAACATTTGACGCACTATTTGAAATAAAGGGGAAGATTGTGCAAAAAGAAAAAAGGGGAGATTTAGTCTCAAATCCGAAGAATTTCTAATGGACTTTCAGAATATCTTTCCACATCTTGTATTTTTAACCAGGAAGTTGCTAGACGTTCTTCAATTTTTATAGGAGCTGTATTTAGTTCTGTGTGTATTTCAAGATTAAAGAAACCTGAATATTTTTGTTAAATGTTACTTTTACATAGATCTTTCTTTGAGTCTTTCCAACAATAATATTTAGTACCACCCTGAGTATATGACCAAAATGACTGGTGAGAGTTCAAATTGTTCCAGTTAGCGGATAAACCTCTCAAGGATAATTTTAGCAGAAGTGAATTTTAAAAAAGCCTATATTCACTAATTATTAGCTGCGTTTTGTTATTGTAGGTGCAACCTCTTCTATGAAATACCAAAATACTACAGACTGAGGATTGTATTTTGCTATTAAGGTTTACTCCTCGAGTTTTACAAAATAGACAGCTGTTTAACATATTATCCCACACATCAACACATCAAAAACACAATTTCCTTTCCCTTCATTTGGTTAATTCAGGGTTTGATATACCACAAAAACTCAAAATTGTCTCAGGTGGTCTTTTGAGTATTTTCCAAATAACGTTAGGCCTGTATCTCTTCCTCACTTTCGAAATGTATATATTAATTAATGCTATGTATTTGGCACCCAAGCCCACAATAAAATTGTCAGCCCCTTATTTAGGTTATGATTGACTACCCAGAAAGCCTTCTAGCCTCCCATAGTAAAATTCTAAGTCACTTTGGCAACATAAGTGAGTCACAGGTCATTCTACCTAAACTAGAACTTAATTTTTAACTCTTATAAATTGTTGGTGTTTCTTTAAAAACATAAAAATAAAGTTGCCATGTTATATATGTTCTTGTTATTATTATTATTATTTTATTATTTATATCGCGCCAGCAAATTCTGTAGCGCTGTACAATGGAACAGACACGTAATTGGAACTATACAAATGGATGCACAGGAACAGAGGGGTTGGGGGCCCTGCTCAATGAGCTTACATGCTAGAGGGAGTGGGGTATAGTGACACAAAGGGTATAAGTAGGGTTAATGAAATAGTTTGCTAGAAAAGTAATCACTGAAAACGTAGTAGGTTATTTTTGACAGTTGCAGGAGAGGAGTCATGGGTGGAAGGAAACCCCGCTAACAGTTTAAATGATATGCTTTCCTGAAGAAGTGTGTTTTCAAAGATTTTTTGTTTGTTAATAAAACATCCACTATATTATCTGTAATAATCACTTTATTACATGTATTGCCTGAGGTTGAACAATGCATTTTTATGAAAATGGTTGCAAAACCCCATATGTGCTGAAATGGTCGGGTGTCTGTGTCAAACTCATCTTTGTGACTGTAGAAACCAAACATGTATACCCCAGGCCCAGTGAAGCATTTAGAAACTATTCATAATTCCTCCATCTTGTTTTCATTCACAAGTAGAGAAATACATCAAACAGGACTGCTTTGTGTTTACTAATCAGAACAACGAGCATGGGTTTGGTAAGGAACGTCATGAAGTATTCTGTCTCCCACAAATTACATTACTAATGAGGAGAGAAAGCAGTTCTGTTCCCAGACTGCGCTGAGGATACATTCTGTTGAATGTCGGCAGTGTGCTTAGTAGGGTTAACCCCTTGAATGGTGGTTGAACACAATATATAATAGGTTGAACAGATACAAACATTTATCCAGCAGTTTCCCATCAACTAGACAGAATTTATAACTTAAAATATTCTAACGTTTTATCCCTCGTCCATTTATTGTTTGTTGTATTCTAGCAATCAGTTACCAATATGCAATAATATATGAAGTGGACAAAATCATAGTCTATATTATTAAAAGAGCAGGTCACTGCTTTATAACCCAAACATCAATATGACTTTGTACTCACATTTACCCTGTCACCACCATGGCGTGAAGATCCACAAACCAAAAATGCTTCAATAAAGCCATATCATCCATAGTATTAAACTTAGAGTAACACGTGTTTAAAGGCATTTAGCTGCAGAGGTTTGCTGAACTCTTGATGTATGTTGCTAAAGAAGGCTTACAATGTTTTTAAATTTTATTTAAAACAAACTTCAAACCAAGAAATAATTGAAATTTTGAACCAGTGATGTAATGTTAAATAATACAGAAATGATTTCTAGCTTGGCCAAAGTGCAAACACGTGGTCGGTCACCTATAAATGTCAAGAACATAGGACTGAACTATTGAAATGATTTACTTTAACAGACTGTAACATTGATTTTTGTTACCTCAATCTATGTCAACTATTTTATTCCATACCAGCACTGCTAAACAGTCACATAGGCATGCAAGCTCTGAATTTACTAAATCTAAAACATATGCTTAACAGTTACTAAAACATACTAAAGAGTGTATGTACAAAATGACTCTGTTTATTAAATTGTTTTATATTAGATATATTGCAATATATTCGGGATAACAAATACATTGTTAATTTTCTCTGCAGCTCCTCTAGCTGAAGGTTCAGATGCAAAAGATGAAGAACAAAATATTCGGAACTTAGTCAACCCCAAAATGGTCCGTCATGCAGCCCCTCAACGGCCAGGAAATTGGAGAAAAACCAGGCGTCAAAGACCTCGGCTTTCACACAAGGGTCCTATGCCATTCTAGAAAAGGTAATAGAAAATTCTATCTATCTATCTATCTATCTATTTTATTTAAAATATAATAAAGTTGATAATGTTCTCTGAACAGTTCTCTGAAAAGACACACAATTATACCTTGAAGCTGGATTTCATTAGATTCCAATGAAATGCAGCTGAGTGGCCAGGAGCCCAATATATAGTCTAATTTCAAACTCGTAATTCTGCTTTATAACTTAAACTCTTTTCTGAAGGCATGACATCCAAGTTCTGAATGCATTACTACCCAACAGGCCTAACATTCTAAACATTGTTTCTTTTTTTTTTTTCTTTCTCTGCAGTTTGGTCGGATTGAGACTAGTTCCCTTTTTACAGCATTATCTGGTTTTGTCTGGCTCCGGACCCTGAGGTGATATTCAAAATCAGTAAAAAAAAAATAACAATACAAATCCCCTGTCTTTTGCCTCCTGGGGTTTTTCTCTTGTCTGTTAACTCACCCCATTTACGGAAGCAAGGGGATGCTGGACGCTCCTTTGAGGAATCATGTCTGACCTTTTTGGAATTCCTACAATTCTGGCTTTGACTTAAGTTGATCATCATTGTCTTCCTCAGTGAGTCTCCTGTAATCTCCACTGGATTAAAGCAAGCTATGGAAAAGATATTGCACTAAGACCTTCTGGACACTGTGGTCTATGCCTTACACTACAAATCCACGGCCGGTGTACCTTTAATACCTAATATCCCCAAAGGCCAAGGTCATATTTGTCTATTTTAGTCAACTGAAGAGTCTGCAAAAGACAATAATTGATTTACTGTTTACTTATTATTTGACTAAATCCTACCTGTTAAGCAATGTTTAAACTTCAAATGGATGTGACATGCATTTTGTTCAATACCAGCAAATATTCTCATGTTTTAATTGTGCATTTAAAGGGATGATGTCAAAGAGAACAGTTGCTAGTACTTTACCTCTAGCCTCAGATAATTATAGATTGTTTGGTTTTCATCTGATACTCCAGTACATTTTCTTCTCCTCTTATGATAGCAATCCATGCTGTATCTTTGTCATTCAAATACATGGCTCATACATTAGACTTATAAATATACATAGGCCAGTAAAGTCTTAATTAGGAACATTGAAGCCATCAGGACAGAAACCAAGCTACAAAGAGATACATCGTAGACAGAGGGAGTCCATGTATGTTATTATCCTGGTTTTTGGGGTATGTAAAGTGAACTAGTTCATTGTCTGAGATTTGTAAGTTGTTTTTCAGGCACAACAGAAACTTTTTTTTTTTTTCAAACGAGGCCAAGACAAAACAAGAGGTTAATTTGAATAAAAAGCCCTGCTGTGCCAGAGTAACAATAGGCTGAATTTAGACCACAACTGGTACACACTTCTTAAAATGCTATAATGGATGAGAAATTAGAATTCTATAAAATGTGTGATAATAAGAATTAGATCATGATGCTATAATAATATTAGGTATGATTACATATTTTTAGATAATGGATTTTCCATTTTGATCGAAAAAAAACAGAGAGTAAGAGAATTAAATTAAACTTCAGATGTAGCATGTTTTATAATGAACTTATTATAAATGAGTGTACAGGATGTTGATGAACCAAAGCCCTCGTGCAATTTCAAAGATGTCTAGATTTTTTTCCCCTTTGAGTTTAAAATGAGTATTAATTAACGAAATATGTCAGATTAGCACTTTCTAAAAAAATACCTTAACAAGGTAATTTTAGAGTCTATTCAGTTCATTTTAGAGTCTATTCACTGAATAGCAAGCAGTGGTTAGAATTTAGTCTGGTTGTTTTTTTAATTAAATTAGAGCCTTTTTTTTTTTTTTTTACCAACTTTTCTATTTTGACCTAAATGTTGTAAATTGGTTTAAAGCGCACCACGACTCACTCTTTGAATAGACCCTGTTTTATTTTGTAATACCATATCGTGTTCATTTTTAACCCTTTGAATGGCGGCAGAGTTGGCACTGTTGTTTTTTTTTAACATTGTTGCATACCTCCCTGGCAATCAAATCGTTAAACCTTCCTTCTCCTTTCCTTTAACAAATGTATCTGTATGTCTATATGTATATATATGTATATGTATCTCTGAAAACAAAGTTCTTATTTTTTTTAAATATTAATGGCTGTATTCTATTTATTTTTGTGATATTTTAATTTAAAGCGATTGTTAGAGAATTGTGATTCTTGGGCATTTGCATTGTATTAGAAAAAAATATATGTATATAAAAAAGATAAAATTTCATAGCATTATGTTCTGACCAAATCTTTTTTTTTTTTTTTTTTTTTAATGGCCCATAGCTTGAATAGCAAGTCCAACCAAAAATGACAATTATGAATCATCTTAATATTACTTTGAATTGTATTAAAAAAACCAACATAGATGTGATTAGATATAATGAGTTGAGGACTAGATGAGATAGTTATTTACGTAAAGGATTATCCCATGCAGCATATCCACTACAGTACACTATAGTGGTTATGGTACCTGGACTGCCCTGGCGCACTCCCTAAGAAATTAGTCCAACTGCTTAAGAACATTTCGGAAAGGAGCTTTTGTTACCCCATCTAGCCAAGCCCTTCAGAGCAAGGCCAGCTCATTAGCAGAGAGTATTAGCTGAGAGCTCTCAGCCAATGAATGCAGCCCTGCACTGATTGGCTTAGCTCAGTACTGGGTACCCGACAGGACAAAGGTAACTTGTTTTACTATTCTTGAATAGTTACATTACTTATTTTGGGAAGAAGCTGGGGTACTACTGGCACCATAACCACTGCACTGTCCTTTAGTAACTGTACAATCTAACATAGTAATTGACATATAGGGTAATTTATTAAAAATTTTAGGACATAATAGTTTGCCATATTTTTTTAACCTCACCTATTTTCCCCTAAAACAATATCTTGGCGTATTTTCCCCAATTCCCAGTTTATTGAATAACCACGACAGCCTGGCAAGTTATATGGCAGAGGTAAAGCAAGTCAATATAGAATTATATCGCTGACCTCCATTATTATTCCAAATCTAATTACGGGCATTGTAGAGTGATGTCATTCAAGTCTCCACCATTAATCTCAGTGTATTTATCATACAAGGATATGTATTACCTATAGCTGCTTTTATAAATATTCATTTATTTTATAGCTGAATTTACTACACATTGCCATAACCGACCCAGTGCCAGATACTTAAGCAATTATGTTACAATTCATATTTTGGTTAAATTATGCTGTGCCAACATGCTGTGTAGAGTTTGTTGCATTTTTTTTTTGATGATGATGATGTTACAATGAAGAAGGCATTTTTGATAATTCTTGATTAAAGATGGCCAAACTTATTGAAAACTAATGTTTGTAGTATATTCTTAATAATATCATACACGTGATGACTTTATATATTTTCTATAGTTTGAAGTGGCATATTGGAAGGTTATAGAGTAAAAAATATATTATGACGCTACTGTTGTTGAGCTCTCAACCCTGTTGACGAGCGACATATTTATTTATGTTCACTAGTTCTTATAAACAACAAAAAGTTCTGATGGGCTGTGACATGAGACGTGTTCTTTATCAATGGGATTAGCTAGTTCATACATTGTTATTCTATGCTGTTTAAAAAAACATGTGTTTAAAGCATCAGTCATGTGCCAGTAAATTACATACAAACAAGTAAAAACTCTAAAAGAAAAATAACAAATTATAATTATCTTACTTGTATATTTTAAGACAAGAATTTTTTTATTATTTTTTTTCAAAATCATTTTAAGCACAACATTGGCTGTATAGTCCCATGTAAGCATGAGGTTTAAAGATTCTCATATTCCAGTGTCAAATTTTGTCGAAGAGTTTTAGATATTGCAATAAGAAGACACCAACACCAAGTCACTAGATTGAGAATTCAAAGTGAATTCGAACTGGAAGTATAACTGACTTAGAGAATTTGTCCGGATTGGATATTTTTACCTTAAACTTCACTTTGAATTTACCCTAAATGCACACTGTAGAGAAGAACCCTGTACGTCTTGTTACAATTGATAAAACAAAATCAATGCAGACTCTATCAAGCCATCACGGCTTGCTGACACCACAAATAGATCACATTACCTCCTCATACTTAGTGAAATTCAATGCATTGATTGCTAGAATCTGAAACACCCATCTGTAGTAAATCATTACTTGGAGGAGACACTGTACACACATCTAGAATAATTGATTTATATAAATAAACATTATTTACTGTTAATGTCATGGTTTTGTAACAGACCTGCATTAATGTCTGTTTTATCAACTATGTTTATTAGAGCACAAAGTAAAGTTAGATCATGGATATATGGGAATATTCTTCAATATATGAAATATTTATAAATACTTCATCAATGTTACATACAAATACGTTTGTTTAAGAAAACTATTACAAAGCAAAGCAGATACCAATAGCTACAATACTGCTACCTCAATTATCAAAGATATAACGGATGGGGTCTATACATATCCTGCAAAGAAAATGGTGATGGTTTATGGAACAAAATGCCTGTAAAATATACTTACATTTAAGAATTGCACCATTTGTGGCGAATATGTTAGTGAATGTTGTTTTTAGTTGGACAAATAAAGTTGCATATGATTCCTTAAAATAAACACTAGTGAGGCCTTCAAAATCTAATTCATATACAAAATATGCTGTTTAGGTTAAAAACAACATGGTGGTTTGTACACAATTTGTAAACACAATTTTAATGCAGTCTGATGAATCAACTAACAACTTTAAGACGACTGTTCATCTCTCTTCCCAGAAACTCTGAGAGTCAGTGAGCATTTTTTATTTGTTAAAGTCAGTATAAGTTTATTTAAAAAAAAAAAAATGATGTGTCTCTGTTTTACTTAAGGAAGCTTTTGTTTTTAAGCTTTTCTTTATGTTCCAAAGAATGGGTTGGGATAATGAGCTTACTAGCATGACAAGTTTAGTATTTCACATACAAGTACCAGAATGGCAACCATGTGGTGCATCGTCTTCTCATCGATCATATATCTTAAGTGGCTCACTATTCGAGACACTTGAGATATATGTGAATGTTATGAGATAGCCCCTGAAATAGTCCCTCTCATAATCATCACATATTTGATTTAAATGAATAAATAAGTGTCCGGACTGCAAGACAAAACTGTAGAATGTTGACTTTGCCTCAAGATCCATCATGAAGGCCTACAACGTGTCCACTCATGGTCATGTCATCTGAAAGTGACTTTAATGCTACCAGTAAGATGTCTGTGTTTCATAAATCAACACTATCTACATATCTTATTTGTCCACTTTGTTTTTCTGTGGCATATAATAATAATAATAATAATAATAATAATAATAATAATACAAAACAATTATTGGTTTGGTTACTATTTACATATCCTGTTTGTTTTTCATTTCATGTATGTATTTTTTACATGTTATGCTTTGATATAAGATATGAAATCTTTTAATTCCAGTAACAATAAAAATGGGTAGAATTGTCCTGTTGTCATAAAAATTATAAAATAAGAACACTATTGCCTGCAACAATTCCCCTCTGGATGAATTCAGATGAGTTTCACTGAGTCCCATAGAAAGTTCGAAAAATAAATAGGTAGAAATTTTAACACAAAATTTTAACAATGAACAACATTTACATACATTGAATACAATGTCCTATTTATACTGGTTTGGGGATACCGTTTCCCTATGAACAAAGTTCACCTGGACACTGTTTGAAATATTTTATAGGGATCAGTACTTTTGAAAGACACGTCAGGAACTATCAATGTGTAAATGGTAATTATGCAATATTTTAACATATTCGTGAAGCCCAATCGCATCTGCCTTATCACATTTTGACAAGTAAAAGTATCAGCACAAAAGAATCCAACATGTCAAATCTTGATATTTTAATATAAGCTACTGTACCACTACACCAAAATATTTTGCTTTGCACAAATATGTGGAATATAGACCTGGAAATTAATTTTGGACCAAACTGTAATTTGGTCATATATAGCCCAATCATGTGTTTGACCGAATTCCAGAATTCAAATATAAAATATACTCGAATTACAGACTAACCAAAATGTACAATGCTGAACATATTCCGGAGGTCCAATATTTTGAATTCTGTCAGAAAAAGGAAATGATTGATGGGAAAAAAATGCTAAATGGCTAGGAGACAATAGCTAAATGTTGATTTTCTTCACCTATCAAATGAGAAGTGAGCAATAGCAGGAGAAACAGTAGAAGCAATAAAATAATCTATATTTTTATACACTATACATTTAATAAATATATACATACAGCTTTTTTTTTTTTTTTTACCAATGTATAATGTTTAGTAGGAAAAATTTAGATTTGTTTTACTGCTAATCCTGTTTTTCACTCGACTGGTTACTTTTTCTCACTTAATCTGTAAACAATATGGGCGTAATATGCACTTATCACTGTGCTATAAAATATTATATTATTATATATATATAATATTTTGCAGTACACTGATTGGCTAATTTTCTTGCATTCTCTTGCATTTTACCGCTGGTTTCTGGATCAAAGTTCTGCTGAGCTCAACCGACATAGGCCAAAATTTGGGTGTCCCAAAAAATTTTCAACTTTTAGCAAAAACAATTAGGCAAAGTGAAAATTTCTTGCTGTACACAAGTCTAGTAGAAATTGTTATTCTCTAGGTTTGCTGGTGTTAGGAAGAGCATTTTCACTATGGAAGAACTTAACTATTTTGCAAATTACAATAAGTCTTAATTTCAGTAAACTCTAATATGAATTCAATGAAAGCATCATGTTGAAATATCCATCAATAAATATCTGGTTGACCATTGCAAGGACTGAAGTACCAGCTGGACAGGTGTTTGATAGGTGGCTTTGTCTGTGTTTTTAGAATAGAATACATAAAATACAATTATACAATTAATATTACGTTAATCATTAAAGGCTGTTATTTTATTCTTTTTTTTTTTCCGTAAACGTGCATGACCTGCTATCCAATCCTAAAGTTCTTATCAACTGCGTGGTGGACGTGTGTCCTTGAGATGAACTTGTAGCACAGTCAAATGGTCTGCTGTGTGACATGTTATTTCTGTAACTAATCCATTGACCGTACACTGCAAGAAAGCTTTAACATGCTTCACTGATGGCATTCGCTGGCATTGTGTGAATACTTTGGTATGGCAAGTTAGAAAGAGAAAACTTCTTGGTCAATTTAAAGTTGAATTTCTTTCGGTTCTAAATTAGTAGTAACGGTTAAAAAAGTGATATATAGCTGTGAAAATATATTTCACTTTGCATTTAATAAGTTTAGATAATGGAAGACTGTCTCAAAGTTTTTGTGTGTTTTATTATTTTTATAATTCTAAAAATGTGTGGTCCATCTAATATTGCGTGTACATTTTTATTTGCACCCTACTGGAATACGCAATAAAACATGAATTCGTAAAATCAAAATGTAGCGAAAGAGTAAAAAATATATAATTTATTTGCTGGTCAATATGTCGAGAAAATGTTAGTTAAACACAAAGAAAACTCAAAATAAACGAAGAATGAACAAACTGAAAATAGATGAGACGTAATATTCTCAAGACCAACAGCCTTTTATTTTGTGTTTACGTTGGCTGGTGATATAGTCTGTAGCTTCCAACATTCTTTATGAATACAGACACAAAAGGGTTGAGAACAATTGCTTTGTCATGTTAATTGTTTCCTTTTAGAAGCTTTAAAATTTCATATTGACTACTCTGTAAAAAATATGCACTGCTGAGATCAGCTGACCCAAAAAACATTTCTTAAGAAAGAACTCAGGTTTAAAGCCAACTTCAAAGTATAGCTCAATAATTGTTATAGCTACCAAAAAGTCTGGTATCACCTTCAATCAACAGATTCCCAAAGGTTTCACATTGGATTTGGCTTCTCAAACCAAAAGAGAAATCCTCGTGAAGGTCAATTACCAAAAGTATCTATTGGATTGAAAAGTTCTGTGAAGGCTGGGTATGTGTGTTCTCTAGAAAGACTATCGTAGAATTAAGTGATTAAAGTTTTTTTTTTTTCCCTAGAGATTGCTGCATTAGGATGGAATCTCTTCATTATAGCTGAATGCGTTCAAGCATCCAGGATTAAAATATTAATGGCATAGCTGGTCGGTCATCATTGAAGAGATCATCCTGTCACACGGCTCTCGAAATCTCCAGGAATTTATTCTCGAATAGTTGGCAGCCTTTCTTTAATACCATATTTGATATAGATATATATAGTAATTTGGCATCTGAAACTTTAAAAAGTTATAGAATTCCATGTTTCAATGTATTATGTATGTATAAGCACAGTTGCTCTATATATATTAGCAGTAACCTTGGATAGTGCTGTTACCAAGCATTATTGGAACTAAGCTGCATGGATTCCCTTTCTAGAGACCATGTCTACGTAGTAATACACAAATCCACATAATGGGAGAGATTTATAAAGTTTTCTGTTCTAAAAAGTGGTTAACGTGTTAAAACTGAGGCAATAACTATGGACACCCGAAGAACCACATTCCATTAGTAATTGTTCCTCTTTTAAATTTTTACATAACTTTTTAGAACAGAGAACTTTTAGAACTCACACTCCCCCCAATAGGGTAGATTAATAGATTAATAAAGGCACTGGGGTTTGAAATTGCTTTTAGAGTCTTGGGTTAAATCTATTAGGATTATAGGCTAGACTTTAGGAGTAGAGATATACATAAGTTAGTTACAGCTGAACCGATTATGAATTCCAAGTCAAATGATTAGAATTCATTGTATATATATATATATATATATATATTGCTCTTTATCTCTACATCTATAGGTCTTATCTATCATATATCTGTATGTCTATCTAGCTCATCAGAGTCAGAGTAAGGTTTGCTTATCTTATAGCTTCCGTTTTTCTTATCTATGCCAAATGACAACAATTATAAGTTCCAGATACCCAAAAGACATGGGTTGCTAGAGGTACAGACTGTCTCTAGTCAGTGGAATTTTGACCATTAAATGCAAGACAATTCATCAACCAATGAATTGTAAATTCTATACAAGTCACATGAAGGGCAGATTTTGACCAGTTGAAAAGCACGGTCGGTCGCTCACTACTATCCTTAGCCCTACAATTGTTTCTCTCCATATGTACAAATTGTACCAATGTGACCAATAATCTTGCCTTAAAATTATTTTGAACTCTTTTAGGCCATCGTGTAATGATACAGGATAAAGATGCTAATGAGACTTAGCTACTAAACTACTTCACCGAGGAGCATAACCCCGTGACCTTCAGTCTGATATGTAACCTTCAATAAATATACATTTTTAGATTTTTATTTTTTAATACATTTTTTTTACTTCCTCACTGATTCAGAATTTAGCAATGTTTCAGTAAATTTATCTTTAGTGGTTTTAATCCTATATATGTATTTGAAATCTTTCTTTTCTATAGAAGAAAATTATAAAATTGTATTCAGTAAGGATGTAAAACCTCAAAGAATTGCACATGGGTTTAAACCCAGACACCTCTGTAATTAGAATGGCTGCTAGTTATTTTCCCTTTTCCCGTGCTGATTGTCCGAATCACTGCTTGACCACAAAAGTAGTGCTTCTGATAAATACAAATTATAAGTGAAACTATAAATGCAGCGTTACTAAATATTCCAGCAAGCTACTTGAAAACTAAATAGCAGCTTACACTATAAGGGCAGACGGGAGAGCTTTTAAAGGCATTGTAGCTGGACCACAAATGAACAAACAATATAATACTGAACAGAGAGCGTCGACGCCAGACAACACAGATAGAAAAAAATCCCATTGCAATTCTTTTTTTTTTTTTAGAGGGGTGGGAGGATTAAGGGGGAGATGATATTTAACTCACTGAGTGCCGAGACTGCTTTGCAACGTAAAGCATATTTAAATAAGCCTATAGAACTTCAATGTTTCGATTAAATTGTACATGCATTTCCAATGAATTTTCACATAGTTTTTTTAGAAATGTCAATATTTATCTCACATATTACACGTTAAAATGTTAAATGAGTGCATCATCCATTTTTAATCAGATTTTAATTTAATGCAAATAATCGTTTTTAAATTATCACTATTTGATTAAATATGGTATAAATCAGTTATAGTTTAGCAATATATAAAACATGTTATTTGGGGTTTGAACTATTTGTGTATTGATATGTCTGCATAACGAACGAATGAATAGTCATATTCATAAATCTAATTGTGTGATGAAAGAAATCCAATACATTTTTTATTAATTCTGGTATTTAAGCTAAAACTTCTTTACTACTCAAACCACAGCAAAGGACAAATGGTGTCCTCACTCATAAGCAGTCGGAGAACTACCGATTGGGTCATCACTATACCCCTAACTATTGGGCATCAGGAGAGGGGTTAATTTCTATCCAAGTGGTTTCATTTAATAGCCCATTCCCTGGGTCATGGGATAGATGAAGATGGTTAGAAATATAGAAAACCTATTTAAAAAATAGGGAAAACTTATTTTAAAATCAACAAACTTCATATGTGGGGTAAAAATTAGAATGGATGGCATGCCACATTGACCACTTATACCCCATCCTCATCTGCTGAGCTGTGGGTTGGCAGATGAGGGGTTAAAATGGTTTGCCACATTGTCCAACCACTCCCCACCCTTATTCGCTGGGCTCTGGAATGGCCGGTAATAGTAAACTATGTGGTCCTCGTGGACTTAGAATTCGCGCTCTTATGCAATTGCAATGTTACCAGTCAGGCTTCGAGGATATGCACACAACAGGAGATATGCTCATATACAATACATTCTGAGCACTATGCAATCGCTGTGAAGCAATTAAGAAATAGAAAAGACAATTCTAACACATGGAGAATGAGAAACGTATAAAAAATAAAAAAAATAATAAACATTAAACTGTTTCACTTCTTGCCTGGAGTTGCCACCCATGTAGTCTCTATATTAATCAGATCCTGTGCAAAAATCTAAAAATGATAGAAAAACAGACAGACAGATGGATGAACAGTCAGACAGATTGATAGACATGTATTTCCAATACCTTATTCCACATAATAAATATAACACCTGAAATAAACCACCTGTTAGTTACAGGCAATAAAACATATAAATAGATGCAGGACGAGCAGAACGAAGGAGGGTTTCCACTGGCAAAGCAGAGCGGGTTAAGTTAAAAGTCAGTCAACTGATAGCTACAGAAACTCTTCAAGTAAAGTACTAAAAGCCTTCTCATTCCATGCCGTATAGAAAGCACTGAAACAGAGTTCAAGACATAGAAATTTGTGCACCGAATGCTTATATCTTTAATGCTGTCTGTCTAGGAATGTATCAGTTTCCACCAGGCCGCTCAGTGTTATGTAATAAATGTGATTACTGTGAAGTAGCAGAGGGACAGCTGCAATATATATAGTTCCTATTCGTATACTGACACAAATTTCACCCTTGGCAGTAGTTTTCTTGGCAATAATTCCGGATTGGCTTGTCGTCAAGAAAGATACAACAGAGTATATATCTGTATATTTCTTAAAAGAAATATGTTGAAGAGATACCATGCAAGATCCGACCCAATATTTTTAATGCATTATTTAGATAATTACCATAGATATAAAAACAAATTATGAAAATTTATTAAAAATATGCTTTTTACTTAAATACTTTATTGCACTATTTTTTATTTATGTGCTGCCATTTACCCTGCCGCCTTCTTTCTTTCTGTATCCTCCCCCTGTAACAATAAAACTCAATTAAAAAAAAAATTAAAAGGAGAAAAAAAAGGCTTTTGTAGTTCCTGAACATGCTGCAAATCCTTCGGCTTGCTGTTCATAACCTAAAGTAAATTCTCACCAAACCAGGAAGTGACATTATACACAGTCACATGATTGGAGCAAAAAGGAGAGCACTGCAGATTGGGAGAGGGATGCAGAAAAGGTAGAATGAAATCAATTATAAAAAATAAAAAAAAAATAAAAAAAAAATAAACTAAAGAAGATTAAGAAGATAAAATAACCTATGCCTTGCTAGATGCAAAGCATAGGTTATTATTTCTTCTTAATCTTCTTTAGATTATTTGTTTTTCTTTCTTTCTTTATTTTTTATAACTTGCGTGAATGCCTGCACAGCATGATTCTTTGTAGTTCGACTTGCGGTATTTTAAGGATATATTTCTGGTATGTCAAAAAGTGACAGATTACCAGTAATTGTTATGGTCAAGGATGTTCGGTTAAAAAGATCTTTGAAAGGGACCTGTCAACAAGGAGGAGTGAGATATACTTCCTACTTCCTACTATAATTTTTTTTTATCTGATTGTAGTGTTTATAGAGTAATAGGTGATATTTTCAACCTTAAACAAATTTCAAAAGTATTATTTTATCGGTATGCATGCCGGACTTTTGGTAACAAGTGACTAGTGAAGTGAGATGATCCAAACTTTTCTGGGTCAACAGGAATGAATGCCCTAACTCATTGGCATAAGAAACCAAGAAAATCTAGGGGTCAATCCATAGTAATTCCCATCCCCCTTAGGAAGCATACCGTACTCTATAGTTTTCTAGAGGAAGGAATAATATATTATCACTAGGAAGTCTATTAGTAGTATGAGATGACCAACTCTTTTAACATATGTTTTGGTTTCCTTATATTTCTTAATCAGTGAAACATATGATCTTAAAAGCTAGACCAGATTTTGTGGGGGGCAATTGTCCTCACCATCCCCCATGATTCTTGCTCCCATGCCCTAAATGCATATACATGTCATATATTAACACTGTGGAAAAAAAGGTCAGCATTGGGATAGGGTTCAGTCCAGATTTTAATTTGAATTATTTGTTGACCTGAACTATATACTGATAATACACGTGCAATGATTAGACATAGCTTGTCAGGAAAACAAGCTAGAGTAATCAGGAAACAAGATCCTTTGCAATGCACGTAACCTCAACTCTTAATGACATGCTTATGAGCTATACGAATAGACGAAATTAGTCCCCAAGGATACATGGCTTAAGGGAAGTGTCAATACCAATATTGTGAACGATAGAAACGTGTAGGACACACACACAAAAAGAAACAGGAAGAATGTCCCCCGAGATAAACCCCAGTTTCGTAAACTCTTTAAATAAATTTGCCTGAATACCATACTATGCAGAAACAGTAGATAAATCATTGACGTACAGAAGATGTGCATTTGTGTAATTTTTTTGTTGCCAAAATTATATAACTAAAAAAAATCTACTTAAAAACTTTTACCATACAATATTGCTGCGCTGAAAATAAACAAATGTAAAAATTAGCAATATTTATATATACAGTAGAACAATCTGTTATATACACCATTTTTTTGAGAATCTGAAAAATAAAAAATACTTTATAGTGCACAATGTCTCTGTATTATTAAGTCCTTTGTTAAAATATCCAAAAGAAATGCACTCAATTTCCAAAGTTACTTCAAACCAGCTCTGGGTTTATTAAGTCAAACCCTCCAGGGATATGGTGTATATTTTCTTCCTATGGATTGAGATCTGCAGCAGTTAATTAGAATAGAAATAGAAGAGAACCCAAAAGGCATCAATAGTGTTATATCATCAAGACTTTTATTAAACATAAACATAAACAAGATGTAAAACTGGCAGCAAGGTTGTCTCTCTTCTATTTTGCTTTTCCTCAGTGTTTGATCCATAGTGTTCAGGTCACTAAGGAGTTCCAGGTCTGCTCTTCTTGACATCACTCATGACACATTTCACCTCTCTCAAATGGGCTTCTTCAGACAAATAGCCTCTCTTCCCTTATTAAGGGTCCTTTTGCTTCTCTGGAACTAGTGTATTGGTCTATGTCCAAGCCTCATTTTACTCATTCAAATGCAGTAGAAAATACTTAAATCATCAACTAGTCAAATCGAATGGAAAGCATTAATAATAAATACTTATACATCTTTCTAATTCTTCAAACGTTATACAATAATAAATCATCATGGTATCACATCCTGCTCCACCTAGACTATACTGTTTCCAGCGATGACACCAAAGCTGTAAATTAGGGCATGGGTATAAAAACTTCCAGACACAAAATTAGATCAATTGAGGAAGCCCTATCGGCGAAACGCGTCTTGGTTGAGAGTTAGACGAGATACAAGGATAAGATTCCTCAGACTTTTAATGTATTTGCTTTATTTGTTTTTTATTAATTCACACTATTTGTTTTTAATATATATTGAAATAAATCCCCCTTTTTACTGATGTATCTTTTCCAGTTCATTTTTGGAAGCATATATTTTTACTGGTTCTCACAAGGGGTGGTCACCCTTTAATTTGACACCAAGCTGTAACTTTGGAGCCCATTATATAGTAGGCTCCAAAAAAGGTTAGCAATTCTATATACTAGTTGGGATACAGATCCACCAATTATTTATTGATTGCACCCAGATTGCTGTTTTTTCTTTATTTTATAAATACACCTTCTCCTAACCAGCTGGTTTCAGAAGGAGGTAGATGTTATCACCTATTTAAAGGCACAGAGGCCATTTTATTTAGAGGCTATAACATCAAAAGGCTCTAACAAATGTGAGTTGGATGCACATCTACTCTATTGTATTTTATTTTTACTTTCTGAGACTTTGTATACAATTATCACACTATTTTGTATTATTTGTTTTCATTCTATGTAAATGAAAAAAACCTGAAACTCTTAAGAGCTGCACGCACACTTCAATGAGATGAAGTGGTCTGGGTACCTATAGTGTCCTTTTAATAAAAATCACCATAGGCGTCACCTGAACTTCATATCCCAGTAAAGGGTGTAATAGAGGTCTTCACAACTCATTAAATATGATAGGTAATTTCAAGGAACAATGGAACCCCTGTGCAAATCATTTACATTCCCAATGTCTTCCGCATATTCTATTTAGTTGGTAATTTTTATTGGACTTGGCTGCAAATCCCCTGGAAAGTAAGAATGAAATTTGTTAGTATCCCCTAGCAACTGAGTCCCTGCTGAGGTTTTAGTTAAAAGCTGAGATCCACATGAATCAAATAAATTATACAAACTTGCATCTACAAAGTTTGCTGTTGAGACAGATGTTTTCTGACTCTGTTTCTGCCCCCGCTATGAAATAAGACATAAATAAAAAGGAACACATCAGCTGATCATAAGATTCTCCAGATTTTCAATGTTATTGCTTTTACAGGCCATCTTCACACTTACTTTGTCGTAGATTCTGAGAAAAGTCAATGTAAGGTGAAATGACGTACGTGGAGTCCGATATTATATATAAATAAATTGTAGTAAAGGGTTTTCCTTCAGAATAAAGGATAAACATACATATAGAAACAAATCACTCAATAGTATTAACTAAATAACAGCACAAATGCTGTACAGTCCAGTATAAAGCATATATGTTATATTGTACTGTTACAATAAAACCATAAAAACATGACAGATGTGAACAATATGCAATACAAATAAATCACAAAAGAAAAAAATACATACCATAAAGTCTCCAAGACTGCAGAAAATGAACATGCAAGTTGAAGAAAAATGACCTTTGAGGAAATTGTTGTGTCAATCAGAAGCTTATGATTTTAGTCTACGTAGGGTTTCAGTCACTATGTGATGATTCGAACTGCGGTTGGAGGATACATTACTTACAATATAGTTCTGCTGCACAGGGAATGATGTAAGCTCGGTGACCCAGGATATTCCCTGAAAATGTGTCTGTGCATAAATTCAAAAGAGTTCTGTACTTTTATAAAATAATCTTGCTACACATCAGACAAACGGTCATGTTACTTCCTGGATGTTTAGATAAACTCAAGAGGCAACAATTGCCCAGAGCGCCTGGGCAATTTCTGTGCCTAGCAATGTGTGTGCTTGTAACTGCCATGCATGACACTGTTCTTACTCACCCTCCTCTTTGGGGCTTCCACAAATTGATATCAGTTGGGTCTGTGGGTGTGGGTTCATGCAGAAATTACTGCTCCCTCAGACTTAAAGTCAGGGGTGACTTTAACAGACAGAGTTTATTATAGATTTGTTTCTGTTCCTTAACTAATGTTGAATAGAAAGTACAGTGCTAGAAGTGAACTGAAGGATATAGACAGTAATAGGAGCTGCGATATGTATTCTACCCAAGATGTTTGGTATAGAGAAAATTGGTTACAATAATTTAGATCAGTGGTTCACAATCCAGAGACAAGGCACACAAACTGTCTAGATTTTCTTAAATAATAGACTGCTGGACCTAGATGGGAATAGCATTCTGTTATACTGACATATCTACATACAAATAAATGAAATGTTCATTCTTATATTCTTGAAAACACCTGGAACATTTCTCCTATCTATACTATTACATGCGCCATGTTTGCGTACATATGAAAACAATACTCCTGGACATGTGAACATCTAATAAGCATTTCAACATATAAAATGCATCATATTACGCACATGCAGGTTCTCATATTTAGAAGAACTGAATAAAAGTTCATAAGGAGAATGAATGATTTAGTCATAATGAAAATCAAGAAAGATGCACAGTTTATAGAAACATTACAGAAATATTTATATTCCAGACTACTCTCTAATGATCCTCTCAGGACTGTACAAGGTTATTAATTCTCTCTTGAGCAATGGTATCGTCTACAGTAACAGAAAGTGCTTTTTTCAGCAAAATAAAAGATATTTGTAATTCAGTGCCGATGTGTTTGCTTTAAAATTCACAAATTGCTTTTAAAAAGAGACTTATTTTTTAGTAAAGCAGGTTACATGGGACTATCTAGATTATTAATAGCTTCTTCAAGAAGATACAAATGTAATTTCCATTTTGACATTGAGAAAGTTTGATTTTTTATTTTAAAAACACAATTAAAAAACATTACAGAAAGCATTTTTGTTTGATACATTTTGATTGACAGCAGCAACACAGATGTGTAAAGAAAAAGCAGTTTTTTTATCAGTAAAAAATTAGAATAACTGTACTTTCACACACAGTGCCACCTCTCCTAAGAATCAAACATTTATTTAACAATCACAAAAAAAATTACAGCAGGAAATACAAGAAAATCTAAGCAATCTACAAGAAATGTCCAGTAAATATCCACTACAGTCATTTACCATGAGTTGAGTGATGTTCTTTAAATTTTGAGCTGTAAAAAGCAAAGCTTCCGTGCATGGCCCATTGGCTACAACCAGTTATACAGTTATCTGCTACTTACAAGCCTCATTTCTTGTCAATGGGTCTGACCTAAACGTCTTGAAATAAAAATGCGATTGGAGACTATAAGTCAACAGGTTGGCAAACAGGAAAAAAAGCCCTTTTCTTTATTCTGTCAACTATCCTTTTGCCAAGTGATGAGTTAAAGATGAGACTGTGGAATGGATGGATATTTGATAAAATAAAATGACCGAAGTAACTCCTTATCAAAAGGGTCACAGAAAGGTCAGCAACCATTTTGTATATGTCTACCAGCCAGTATTGTTAGAGAGCAAGGTTTTTTTTTCAAATAAATCTACAAGTTCTTGTGATACTGCTTGTGCCATTGTGCTAAAGGAAGGAGGTTGAAAATAGAACATACCAGTTTCTGCCAGTAAACCCTATAGATTTTGACACTCCCTGACCTGGTTTTCGTGGCCTACTGATGCAGAACGTAATGTCACCATCAGTTGACTTAACACCAACAATACAACATTTCTACATAAAGATTTCACACGCAAAGCTAGTAATTAAGTGTTTTATGTTTATCCATAATTTAAACCCGCTTATAAAGAATGGAGTTTATTCTTTCTCAGTATCAATAAGACATCAACCATAATGACATTATCTTAAAAAAGAGAGACAGTGGGATTTTGGAAATAAAGGGTGTGATTTATCATCATGGCAGTGGATTAATTATAAGGCAAAATAATGTTAAATGATGCTAAATATGGTGGACACTTAATAGCAGCAGGTCACATTCTTTTGGTTTCTAAGCAAGTTCGTTGATAGAATTGGTTGTCTTTTATAAAAAAAATAGATATGTTGTTAGAAATATTGTTCCTGTTTCACTTTAATAAATACAGTTAAATTTGGTTATGTCAAGAGAATAAATATAACTAGCATTTCAACTTTAAAAAAAGAAGTAAAACAACAACATATTATTATTATGCAATTTCCATATATTTTATTTTTTTTATTTTCTTACTTTAACACCTTTTTATCTCTAATTTAGAGTCCGTTGTGAAAAGCATGGAATTTATGTCTTCTGTGTTTTTTTTAGATGCAGATGTGATGAGTATTTTACATGGGATTTATAGTTGGTAGTAAAATATTTATGGATTTAACATATTTTATTGCATTTTTCATGTACAGACCTCAACGTTTCCATGTGAAATCCTTGGGAGCTTGTGCATGACTTTCATGGTCAATATTGGAACTTCTGTTCACTGCAACAACGTTGCACTCTTGCTTTGCATTATTATGGTAGCTAGGAATCCTTATTGAGCTAATGGCATATTTGTAGGCACAGAGGGTCCTCCAGTATAAAATGCAATCAAGAGCATGGTTACCTAAAGGGTTATGTGAGAATTCAAAGGAAATTTAAAACTTTAAAAAATGTAAGGCCAGAATACCCGAACTAAAACCATAGGTTTAATTTGTTTTAGAGATTTTTTTCTTACTTAGAAGTATTTTTACTTATCAGAAATTAAGTGGCTTTTCAAATCTACTTTGTTGTCATGAATTCCCACCATGATAACCCTTCGATGTGGGGGAGGGCGGTCACACAGAACTGTTGTGAACAAGGATTTTGCTGGTTGATGACCTTTATTTGGACGCAAGTCTCTTTTCAGCTATGTAACAATTTATGTTGTCACCCATTAAAACTGTGTCTAAGTCCAAGGGTTGTTTCCTCAGAGAAATCAGTCGGCAAGTGGAGGCTCTAAACTCCAAGAGAATTTGGGAAATTTAACATGCTGTGGTTTTTTTTTTTAGTGTGCATGAAGTTGATTATAAGATGTAATTAAATATGCTTTTTTATATTTTTAGTAAAGTGTCCTCCAGGCAATAATTAATTATATATATTTTGTAAAGAAATCGATAATAGACTAGTCTAATCCAAGATATACATTTACATCCCTGCCATTTCAGTCATTTAATGTTCCATCATTGTGTTGAAAGTATGATTTACAAAAAAAAATCTACAGAAAACAGGTAGTATTGCTGTGTTATGTATTACTAAGTTGACCAGAACATTAAATTAATGTAGAACTCGGAGATCCTTTTTAGGGATGTGCATGGGCAAAAAATTTGGTTCGATCTAGTTCGGAAATTTGGGTAAGAAAAATAATTCGGCACTTCTGCAATTTGGCAATTCGGAAATTCGGTTCGGCAACTCTGAAATTCGGAACTTTAGCACTTCGGAACTTCGGCAATATGGGACTTTGGCAATTCAGACCTGTGGCAATTTGGCAATTCGGGACTTTGGAATTCGGAACATCTGCAGGGCACCCTAACCCTACACCCTACTCCTAACCCTACCTCTACCCTTGCCCCTATCATTCACGTAATTTAATTCTTCTACATTTTTCATAGTCCTCAATTCTTCTGTGCCTCCTATCGTCCCATTTTCATTTAATGTTAATATATTTTTCTCTAGGTAAGCATTGTTTGTATTTTCAATTACAATGGTCACAGCAATTAACAGAGTAACGTCAGAGTTAAAGCTAGGATTAAAACTCCCATATTAAAAATGAGTATTTCATAAAGATAGTATATTTTTTATCAAATACTCATCATGACTTTGCTGGAATTACACTGAAATTCTTATCCAGCCAGGAGAAATACAGAGACAAAGTAGGAAGCCTATTTGTCAAGACTTGAAGCCATCATCGGTGACGGCTGTAGGGTATTAGCTGGGTCTGTGGAGGCTCCCACAGTCTTGCAAGATTCCCCGTAGGCCTCAATGCTGTACTCTTGTCCTTGTGCAAGAGTACAGCAGTGACGTAGGGCTCCTGGAACTTCTGAAGAGAAGCAGCAAGACCAAGATGCTGGTGCCTGGGAGGGACAGGTTGAGGTAAGTAATCTCACCCTTACATATCCCCAGCGGCCACCAGTGGAATTTCTCGATATATTTTAAAAATTATTTACATTTTATATATTTTTTTACATTTTCTTTTTCTTGTTTATATTTTGATACGTTTTTCCTTGAAATTTACATATATTCTAACATATTTTCTTGTTTGCACTCATTTAATTTTAGTTAAGGATTCAGTTCACTTAAATTAAGTTATATTTTATTTTATGTAAACATGATTTATAAGGATTATGGGTTATAATAATGTTTCTTCTTATAGTGATTCCTTCACCTTTTAAATTTTTTAATTTCCCTATAAGTGGACCTTTTTACTCCTGTTATATGGTTGAGGATAAAGAAATCTTTAATACGCATGTGCAGCCACTAGCTGAACACATAGAGGAAATGACGCCTCTGGAACACACTGAAGTGTTCCGTGGAACGCATACGTCACTACCACGACTGGCATTCGCAACCAACTGAATGGAATGGATCATTTGAAGCAGCTAATCGGTATTAGGAAAACGCCAATAATGGAGCGAAGAAGGAACACACCCACTACATCACCAATGATGGAGCAGAGGAGCCCTATAATTGGGAACTTTGGGAGGGTGGGAATCAGGCGGAATTTTTTTACTGCATTTATATTGTATTGTTTTATAATTTAAGAGGTCCCTGAGGAAGTTTTATATTTAGAACGAAAACACATAAGACCGTTGCTTTTATTTATTTACCTTTTAATTTTTAATAAATTCTTTATAGTACCTGATTCCTATTTCCTTCTGGTTCCTGATTACCTAAGAAGTGAAGTGGACTTCTGCAATCCCCCCTATCGATTAGGGATGGCACCCTTAAGGCGATCTGATTATCTCCATTTTGTGAGTGCTACTAGTAGTGTGTCTATATACATGCTTATGACTATATTACACTATGTATTGTTTATTATTTTATTAGGTTAAACAACTGCATCCCCTTATATTTTTGTGTTGATATATGTAAAAAAACAATACATTACACTGTTTATTTCCTAATGGCAAAGGTTAAGATGATGAGCATTGGAGCTATATTTCTCAGTCCTCTCTGCCAATGGTGAAATTATTATATTTTCCATAATTACCCACCAACAATTGTTTTATTGAGAACACTGTAAATTATAGTCTATCAAACCGCTGGTGACAAAATCATACACCCCTGATTGATGGTGTTGAGAAAATGACATACATTCCTAAGAAAATCTCTTAAAGTTAACACCAAAAAAAACTACAAAATGAACTTTGTTTGAAGCTTTGATTGACCGGAACCAAAACCATACCAAAACCGAGGATATGACTTATGGCTCTGATCCGAAAAAAAGACAACACACATAAATACAAGAAATTAACTCACACAGCATGATAAATCCCATTAGGAAATTGAGTACAGTTTGTAATAAAATGGAAATTAACTTTCTGCATGAGGAATAAGAATGCATCCCTTAAAGGATGAACTTCAAAGCATGCCTGGGTGAAAAGTGTCTCTTTTTTACAAGACCTACTACTGTTTCCTCCTGGAGAACTTTACACAGATGGTTCGACTAACATTTTATGCCAGTTGTGTCCGTTTTACACGTACAAAGAACACTGTACTCTGTATAGTTCTCTAAGGCAGCAGAGGTCTCCGACATAAGTGCAATTTTGGAAGAGTTCTGGTAGTGCTGGAGAACTTTATGTTTTGCCTCTGACTTTCATGAAGATAAGTTACCGTAAATTCCAAAAGTACAGGAAACCGAGAAGAAGAACATGGCCACAAAACTGTTTTCCAATGCCACTTTTATTGATTCTTTACCCTTCTGACACTGAATTCCTGGGTTCCATTCTAAAGATGCCCTGCAGGAAATAATTAATCCCCTGTGGTATGTCTTTTATAGAAAGTCTATGTTTAAACTTTTTTGTCGCTTACAGACTTATAATAAATCTGAATGATTTAACTCTGGATCTGTCACTTCAGAGTCCTTGGTTTTCTCTGATACTTAATTAAAAATAATACAGATTGACTGAGTAACGAAGTGTCATCGGAAGGTTCTACTCAGCTATTGAACGGTTCCATTACTCAGTTTGTTCTCATACACTGTAACTGAATAAAATCCTTTGAAGGAATATTTAGTACTACTTTATACATCTCAAATCACATTTAGTCCTTTGGAAACGACAGCTTTAAACACCATTATAGCCACATGTGCTATCTCATAAGACAATCAAAGCAAGCCCTTGTCATTATGGATCCCATACAAATCTACTCATAAAAATGGCTTTCAGAGGTTAAAGGGTTAAGGCTCAAATCCCTTTTATGAAATGCAAGATGGATTCCTATCCACGAAAAACAGCTGGTCTCTGTCAAGTCCTTGACTGGTAAAACATTCAGTTTCGGAGTGAAATTATTCTATATGTGCTGTTTTGGCTTTGCCGTTCTCGTCTGTTAGAGAATACCATTCATTTCATAAGCTGGTTAACAATATGATCTTACTACCCAATGAGTGAAATATGCCAATTAACAGGTCACTGAAAGAACATGTTTAAATAGCTATGCTAGTCCCAGGAGGGAAAACTAATTCTCGGTAATATGCAATATATTTTGTTTTAAATCTCAGTAAGCTAGTTCACAAGGAGAAATTTTAGCAATTAAAAAAATAAGCAAAGTGATCACATATGTATTCACCAGTCCTCCCTATAAAAAGGGCTCACTCGTTGTTTGAAGTTATCCTTGTGATTAGACTTGTGATTAAATTGATTAGCATTAAAGTGATTAGAACTGTGATTAAAAATGATTAGTGACTGCATGGAAAAAAATACCTAGATAAAACCTTAGATTATGAAACATATCTACCAAGACAAAACTAGAGCATTACGGGGTAAAGCACAAATATATATATATATATATATATATATATATATATATATATATATATATATATATATATATATATATATATACTAGTCAGCAGCATTAGAATATAAACTGCACAGAAGAAAAATCCACAATAATGACCAATCCTATTTATTTTCCATATGCACTATTGAAATCTCTATAATTCTTTTTAGCTGTATTCCATTCAATAGAATCTTTCGATCAATGTAGTTGTATTGGCAGGGCCGTCTTTAACGTGGGGCAAATGGGGGGCCCCTGCTGCCCTCAACAATTATTTTCCCCCATGGGCCCGCCGGCACAACCGGCGGCCCGCACACTAAGGAGGCCCACTATGGACCACCTGGTGGGCATTTGTAAGCAGGGGCCCGGTCACGTGCTTTGGTACTCTAACAGCACAACCGCGTCCCTTGCTTTTCGGCAGCGCTGGGAGGATGTGATGGCCACAAGTCACTTCCTCTCACTAAGAAAAGGAGCCGTGCGGGAGAAGGCAGAGGGGAGGAGGGCTGAGCAGGGAGAGGCAGACCCCAACTCCCAACAGCCTCAACCTCGAGACTGGACACCGGAGAAACAACCATCCAAGGTTGGAAACTGGTATGTCTGTGTGTGTATGTCAATATGCCTGTCAGTGTATGTGTCTGTATGTGTCAGTATGTCTGTCAGTGTATGTATCTGTGTCTGTGTCAGTATGTCTATCAGTATGTTTTTCAGTGTATATGTCTGTCTGTGTCAGTGTGTATGTCTGTGTATGTCAGTATGTCTGTCAATGTGTGTGTCAGTATGTCTGTCAGGGTATGTGTCAGTATGTCTGTCAGTGTATATTTATGTGTGTGTCAGTATGTCTGTCATTGTATGTGTCTGCATTTGTGTCAGTATGTATGTCAGTATGTGTTTATGTGTGTGTGTCAGTATGTCTGTCAGTGTATGTGTCTGTGTGTGTCAGCATGTCTGTCAGTGTATGTGTATGTCAGTATGTTTGTCAGTTTATGTGTCTGTCTGTGTCAGTGTGGATGTCTGTGGATGTCAGTATGTCTGTCAGTGTATGTTTAGGTCTGTCATGGTGTGTGTCAATATGTCTGTCAATTAATATTTTTGTGTGTGTCAGTACGTCTGTCAGTGTATGTCTATGTGTATGTGTGTCAATATGTCTGTCAATGTGTAACTGTGTCAGTATGTCTGTCAGTGTATGTGTCTGCATGTTTTTGTCAGTATGTGTTTATGTGTGTGTGTCAGTATGTCTGTCAGTGTATGTGTCTGTGCGTGTCAGTATATCTGTCAGTGTATGTCAGTATGTTTGTCAGTGTATGTGTCTGTCTGTGTCATTATGTCTGTCAGTTTATGTATATGTGTATCAGTATGCCTGTCAATGAGTGTCTGTGTCAGTATGTCAGTGTATGTGTCGGCGTGTGTTTCAGTATCTGTTCATGTGTGTGTGTCAGTATGTCTGTCAGTGTAGGTGTCTGTGTCAATATGTCTGTCAGTGTATGTCTCTGTGTATATGTGTTAGTATGTCTGGCAGAGGACAGGGTCCAGGGGGCCCAAGCAAATGTTTGCCCAGGGTCCAATCAGTATTAAAAACGGCCCTGTGTATTGGGGTATGGCCATGCCACCCTAAGCACACCTGAGCCTAGAAGCTAAACGTTATTGTTACTAGTACTGAAGTAGCTTATGTGAAGTTAAATGCCCTAAAAAAATTGCAATTCCCTGTTCCCAATTCTTCACAGTTTCTGTTATAGCAAATATACCACTGAATGGTTTGGATTTCCAACATCTACGTTTTTTGTACCAATTAAATAATGGTATTTTTATAGAATTCACTGCATTGATTATTTTCTGATATTTAAACGAAAACTATCATAAATGTAATTAATAATTAAAAATAAAACATTACATTAATCATAGCCCTTTTGTATCACTATGGAATGCATACATATAAGTAAATAACTATTTTCAGTTTATCTGTTGATTTCTACATGCTCTGCAGTGGGAGACTTCTTAGTCAGTAGCACTACTTATCTTTTTGCTCAGAAGCACTACTTATCTAATCAATGTGCAAGAATGTAATTAAAAGCTAATAAGTGATAACAAATCTTGAAGTCATGAGCAAGAGCTGAGCTGGTCAGAAATGCACTCAGTTTCAGCCATTAAAATTGCAAATGGTCATCAGTCAGGTCAACGGAGCTTCCAACCAATGAGGACATTACGATGACTGCTCCCAGATAGTAAACGTAAGCAAGGAAATTCATTGAACAGAGCATTTAACTTCTATATATGCATTACAAAATAGTACACAGAGGGATTATACTATGCAATCTTTTATTTTCAATAATTAAAATGATGATAATTATTATTTAATGGATGTTTTTATTATTGATATTTTTATACAAATAAGTTTGTGTTTAAAGGGTTATTGCAACTCTTTAAAAAAATGTTCTTTAATTTATAATGCCCTGTAGGGCATTATTATTTGGTCCCCTCCTCCCTTTAAACTTGAGAATAAAAAGTTTTACATACCTTAATTACAATTTCAAGGCTATCTTCACCTTGCAGAGGGCCTGCATAGAATTGCCATGCATAGAATTGACATTAGGCAGACCGGAGTTCTGGGCTGCCTAAGTCACATTTGCTGAGGGTGTAACTAGCTACAGGCAGACAATTAAAAATAACTCAAGCAGAAAAACTGCACATACAGACTCCTACCACCATGACTACTTCAAAATGCAGAAGTGGTTATGGTGATTGAAATAACCCTTTAAATTATTTATGGTATTTATTTTAATAGATAAAACACTTTGAGTTAATGGACAGCATGTCACTAGTTTTTAAATATATCATCAGCAATTTTACAAAGTGCCAGATTTGTAAAATCTATGGTTTACTTTAAATGAAACCAATACCTATCACTGTACCAAGATGGTGTTAAATCACAGAATTGCTTATCCAACTTGTTCTGAGCTCTCTGTGGACTACATATTAAATATTGTTCATTTCTATTTTTCATGCATCTGTTCCGATTTTTTCAATGAACTTGAAAATGTGTTTTAGCATAACTGACAGCTTTGCAGACCTTTGCCAAGACAGAAAGTCCCTACTATCCCATAGATTAAGGAATACATACTGAAGTGTTTGCTTAACCCCAACGCTTTAGAGTTTTTACGCTTTGTCAATGTGCGTATATATTGTGTTTTCTTTTTTCTAAGTATATACATTTCTACTGTTTGATGCATATCAAGAATTTCTTTTCAATGGAAAAGGGAAGTACTTTAAATTTATATATTTAGTCAGGTGTTCTAGCAGCTAAGAAACAGCACTCGCACGTTCATCATTTTGCAATCTGCTGAGAACTTTATTTTCGCGTACAGTGGGATTTGTACATACAGATGTTTTTTTTATACATCTTGACACATTGTGACTTACAGACTTTTTTAAGTTCTACATAATTAGAATCCCAGCTACCTGAAGGAGTGCTTGGTGCTTCGAACTCACAATACCTTACTTCAATTAACCAAGGTTATTACCAGGAGCCACTTTGGTAATTAATGTAATTTTAAGGTATTTTTTTTCGAAAGATTTTAAAAACCTCTCAGCATATTGTTTAACCCCTTAAGGACCAAACTTCTGGAATAAAATGGAATCATGACGTGTCACACACGTCATGTGTCCTTAAGGGGTTAACCCCTTAAGGACCAAACTTCAGGAATAAAAGGGAATCATGACATGTCACACATGTCATGTGTCCTTAAGGGGTTAAAGGACCACTATAGGCACCCAGACCACTTCAGCTCAATGAAGTGGTCTGGGTGCGAGATCCTTCTTGGGTTAACCCTGCCTGCTGTAAACATAGCAGTTTCAGAGAAACTGCTATGTTTACATTAGGGTTAATCCAGCCTCTAGTGGCTGTCTCATTGACAGCCGCTAGAGGCGCTTCTCACTGAGAATGCTTACCTATGGACTGACTGAATGCGCGCGCGGCTCTTGCCGAGCATGCGCATTCAGCCGGAGGGGGACCCTGAGGGTGGGGGCAACCTCAGGGCACTATAGTGCCTGGAAAACGAGTTTGTTTTCCTGGCACTATAGTGGTCCTTTAACTTTAGGTTCAATTGCTACTCTTTTTTTTACAACTGTTAAGCACTTTGAGTTAATTTAGATTTGATTTTATAATTATTACAGGCTAAAATAATCACATTTGACTCTTTTCTGATCATTAATGTTTTTCCATATCTTACATTTACAATTTCCACTCTACTCAACTCCTCTTGAATGTCCAACTATTACCTGATTCATTTACAAAGCTAAATATGTTATCTCCCTCCTTACAAATATGGGGAGTCAGTTCCACCCTAAGACCATATCGTGTTAAGCTCATCACAGTACCCTAATATCGCTGGGTCCAACTCTAATATTAACATGGGAAACACCAAGCTAACTACAATATTATTATTAAAATATTATTATTATTAATATTAATATTATTAGTTCCTTAATCTGCATTTTGTATATATTTTGGTCAAAACGGCAGCACCACTAAATGCATGTTCTGGCTGTGCCCCCTGCCCCCCCTATTTTCTTTCTCAATAACAGAGCCAAAGTCAAAGAACATTATTGATGACAGTGGGTCCTAATTAATTAATTATTAGCAGTTAATCTCATGTCATTTAACTCAATAGACTGATATCCCGAAGTGCAGGACAAAAGCAAAAACATCTTCACAGGCTTTTCAACTACATCACAAGTTGAAGGTTAAGAACAGTTAAGTGTATTGATGTTGCTTATAGGTGACAGGTGTACCAATAACCTATTGTTATCCCAGTGGATATTGCCGTGTCTGCATGTTTCTTTAAGGTGGCTAAAAATTGATATTTCAGACATGTGTGCTTGCTATGTTATAGATTTTGTTATAGTATGTTGTAGTTATAGTGCTTGTCTCACTTAATTGGTCTGATTGTTTACTTAACTGTTTAATGTAATGTAAAAACAACTTTTCTCACCAAACTGATAATGTTAAAAGTGTTGTTGACAAGTATCGGACTGGTGGGATTAGGATCACTGCAACATCATTAATTGCCTTATTGTCAATAGCAATCAAACACAAAATTGTAATTTACCCAAAAATCAAGAATAAATCCTTTATTTTATGGATCTATAGACTTAATCAAATATATTTCTTGACCATATTCTTCAACAGATCCATTTAAAAGTTTGCTTGGCTGAGCTTTATTTAAAGCCTCCAGGGATTCATTGTTACTATACATGTGCATTAGTTTTCGTATGAATATGATTTCATCCGAGAATTCGTTTTTTTTTTCCGTATTCGTTTACTAAAACGTAAATAAAAGCACCACATACGAAATATAAACGAAATGAAAGGGCAAATGCAGAGAGAACATAACACTGCGCATGTGCGGAAAAAAAACCCAGCGCTACCAGCTCTATATAATATCAGGAAGTATTACCGTATTTATTGGCGTATAACACGCACTTTTTTCCCCTGAAAATAGGGGGAAAATCGTGGGTGCGTGTTATACGCCGATATCCCATAATTACTTACCTGTCCTGAAGCGTGGGCCGGCTTCACAGCTTGCACCGCGGTACAGGAACTTTAATTTCATGTTCCGGTTTCCGGCGGGACTGAAAGGAAGTGTGCACAATAGTGTGCACACTTCCTTTCAGTCCCGCCGGAAACCGGAACATGAAATTAAAGTTCCTGTACCGCGGTGCAAGCTGTGAAGCCGGCCCACGCTTCAGGACAGGTAAGTAATTATGGGAGGGGAGGGGGAAGTACACTATGGGAGGGGAGGGAAGTACACTATGGGAGGGGAGGGGGGGGGGAGTACACTATGGGAGGGGAGGGGAGGGGGGGGAAGTACACTATGGGAGGGGAGGGGAGGAGGGAAGTACACTATGGGAGGGGAGGGGGGGAGAATACTATGGGAGGGGGGGGAGAATGTGAGGGGAGGGGGAGAATACTATGGGAGGGGAGGGGGAAAATACTATGGGAGGGGAGGGGGGGAGAATACTATGGGAGGGGGGCAGAATACTATGGGAGGGAAGGGGGAGAATACTATGGGAGGGGAGGGGGGAGAATACTATGGGAGGGGAGGGGGGAGAATACTATGGGAGGGGAGGGGGAGAATACTATGGGAGGGGAGGGGGAGAATACTATGGGAGAGGAGGGGGGAGAATACTATGGGAGGGGGGGGAGAATACTATGGGAGGGGAAGGGAGGGGAGAATACTATGGGAGGGGAGGGGAGAATACTATGGGAGGGGGGGAGAATACTATGGGAGGGGAGGGGGGGAGAATACTATGGGAGGGGGGGAACACTATGGGATGAGGGGGGAATACTATGGGATGAGGGGGGGAATACTATGGGAGGGGGGGAAATTTCCTGGAATTTCTTTCTAAAAATGAGGTGCGTGTTATACGCCGGTGCGTGTTATACGCCGATAAATAAGGTACTTTACTGAGAGGGTAGTGGATGCATGGAATAGCCTTCCAGCTGAAGTGGTAGAGGTTAACACAGTAAAGGAGTTTAAGCATGCGTGGGATAGGCATAAGGCTATCCTAACTATAAGATAAGGCCAGGGACTAATGAAAGTATTTAGAAAACTGGGCAGACTAGATGGGCCGAATGGTTCTTATCTGCCGTCACATTCTATGTTTCTATGTTTCTATGTTTCTCTCTCCTGGTAATAATATGAATTCCTACCCTGCCCTCCAATTAAAACCTATGGGGGTCACTATGACCCCCATATTAATAAAAGAGAGGTTAAATCCTGCCGCGAGTAGGGGAAAGTCGCCTAAACAGCGAGCAGCTGTCATTTAAAACTAAATATAAATCAGTATGGGGGTCACTATGACCCCAATATTGATAAAAAAGGATGTTAAATCCTCCTAATGTCCCCTCCAGGTTCCCACCCATGAGCCGTGGGTGGGGACCCTAATTAATTAAAGGGGGAGGAGCTAATGTCCCTGTTCCCCACCCATGACTGGCACGTGGGGACCACAAATAATAAAGTGACTAGGAGTCTTCAAGCCTCTAGTCACTCCCCCACCATAAAAAATATCCTACCTACCCCCCTTACCCTAATAATAGGGAGGGGGAGGCAATAAACTAACCCTGTAAAATAAAATGTCACACTTACCATTAGATGTCTTCTTTCTTCTTTTCTTTCTTTAGCCCCAAAAAAGGCAAAAAAATCCATAATACCCTTCGCAACTGTTAAAATAAAAAAAAACCTGGGCGCAACCCCCCCCCCCCAAAATGAATAAAAGTAAATGAGCTCCGCAGGGTGGTGAAAGACTTATAAAGCCTTCCCACACCCTGCAATAAGGCCCTGAGTGCTCTGATTGGTTGGTTGGTGATGTGGTACAGAATGCATAGGTTATTGGTACTTGGGAATATTTGTAAGGATCCTGGTGGCAATTAATTCACTGATATGGTGAACAATGTGTGTGCACAAAATACCCACATTCAATAAATAAAAGATATAACACATGTTTGTACTGTGGGTATTACAGGCTGCTATTGCGTGTGGCAAACAATCCACTTAGAGCAGATTTCTGTGGATTCATTTTCTCTAATCCTTGGTTGCTGTAATACAATCATGGGTTACATACTTTTAAAGCCCCTCTGCAGAATTGTAGAGGGGTAGATTAGAGCCCCACTTGATATCCAGAGTAAAAACCAGTACTAGACCAAGATGGATGGTAACTTGGGCTCCTTGTACTAAATGTACTAACAATGCAAAATGAAAAATTAATAAATGTATTCTCGATGTTGGGAGGGAAAGAGTGCTTTTTGTTTGATATATGTTCCAACCACATAGCTTACTGATTTACACAAAACAGAAAGTAAAAATCTTGTGTGCTTTTTTTCTTTTTTTTATAAATTCATGTTTATGATAAAAATGGTTATTTAACAGCATTGTTAGCTAAAAATACTTTCAATTGCAAACAAGCATCTTACATCGAGAGGCAAATAAAAACAAAATGATAGCTGACGCTTAAACTATAGTTTGCTATATATGTTTGCTTGTAACGAAAAGTGAGCAACATGTCAACAGAGAAATAATTAAGGGGATGTCGCATTAGTGACATGCCCAGTATACTATGCATGGCAGAAAACTGCAATTAACTTTAAAAGAGTTAGTGACCTACAACAAATGTGCCGGCATAATTAACATTAAGTTTCCCACATTCCAACTGCCGGGAAACAGTGCGTATCATTTTAAAGAATTCCTGACCCTAAGGGGGTATCAGACCCTGAAGTCTTCCTAATGTTTAGTCTGAATCTCAGATGATTACCTGGCCAACAACTCTATGTATCCTGAAATAATAACAGATCTGTGAAGATAATGCTGAAACTTTTTTCGTATCCGACTAATGATCATTTTAAGTTAAAACTACTTCCAGTTATTGGGTCCTTATCACATAATAATACAAATAAGATATTACGGATAGGATATGGCGTCATGATGTCTTTACACATTGGGCCAAGATTATAAAGACTAACGTCTTACAGCATGTGTAATCACCGTGGAAACCAATTAAATATTCCGGCTGATTTCAACTTTTAGTGCTTTGCCCCATAAATGATTCTTAGAGGTCAGAATACACACTTACATAGACATTCATCAATGGAAACAGATCCATTTTTTTTAATATAACAATTTGTACATTGCTTTGTGATGCACAATATTAATGGCCAGAATGTATGCTTAATTATAAAACACTTCAAATTTAGGGTTTCAGTCATTGAGTTTGCTCTCGACAGGGTTATTGGTTTCCAAAAAAAAAGATGTGCAAAAGAGCTTTGTGTTTCCTTAAGGATACAAGTCTTCAGGCATCACAATATAGGGGGGAAACAAAAATATGTTTATTCTGCATCAAAAAGACAAAACTAAATACAAAATTTCAGCCACAAGGCCTTAATCATGTATAATGAATAATTAAGGCCTCACTGCCAAAACATTGTATTTTATTTTTGTCCTTTTGATTCAGAATAAACATATTTGTTTGTTTTCACCCTACATTGGGATGCCTGTGGACTTCTATCCTTAAGTTGTTCCTGGTGGGTGGCGGACCCCCTACCACAGAGCTCCAACGTACACATTGCTTGTGTGCAGCATTTATTTTGAGCTTTGTAATTCCATCTACCTGGATCAATTCGTTATGTTAAAATATATTTTAACATGTTTGTAACCCAACAGAAATTGTAACTGAAAGGTAAAAGGGTAGTGAAGAAAAATGCATTGATAAAATATAAGTAAAAGCAGTAAATTACAGATGCTCACATTTGAAGTTCCAGTAAGTCTACAACTCTCCTTTTTTTTGCAGTTTCTCATAACAGCTCTACCCAGGGGTCAAGTCCTGGGGAATAAAGTGTGGGAACTCACTCGAGTTCCACCCCCACCCCACCACCAAAAAAACCCCAAAACTTGTATGCATATATAAACACGTACACACACACTCAGGTGCACACATACACTCACAGACACACAAAGACACACACAAACACACACACAGACACACACACAAATTCACAGATAGACACACACACACACTCACAGACACACACACAAATTCACAGATAGACACACACACACACACACTCACAGACACACACATACACTCCCAGACACACACATACACTCCCAGACACATACATACTCACAGACACATACACACACATACACTCACAGACACACACTCACAGACACATACACACACACACTCCCAGACACATACACATACACTCCCAGACACATACACACACTCCCAGACACACACACTCCCAGACACACACACTCCCAGACACATACACTCACTCCCAGACACACACACATACACACACACACACACACACACCCAGACACATACACACACACACACTCCCAGACACATACACACACATACATACATACACTCACAGACACACACACTCCCAGACACATACACTCCCAGACACACACACTCCCAGACACATACACTACTGAGACCTGCGGCCTGATGGCTGGGAGAGGCAGACGATCTGCCAGCTAAAACCACATGGCCTAAAACAACTAGATTACAGCCCTGCTACCCAACCCCTCTGGACTGGCAGGGGTTATCCGGGTCCACACTGAGACACTCACCCCTCGGAGACACTCACCCCCTCAACGTCTCCTACATAGCTCCGACATAGACGCTCTGCTGTTACCCAAGTGCGGTACAGGCTGAGAGAATTAGGCGGGGATTAAATTGGCTTCAGCTAATGCGGACTATTAAGCCTGTTTGCTCCAGTTTATACCTCTCAGTGACACCCCAGCTACTCATATGCAGTTACCCTGTTTAAGTTTTATTGCAGCAACTACTTAAAGGGACACTATAGTCACCTGAACAACTACAGCTTAATGTAGTTGTTCAGGTGAGATCTATAGCTCCCTGCAGGCAATCTAATGGAAACACTGTATTTTCAGAGAAAATACAGTGTTTACATTGATTGATAGGAATACCTCCAGTGGCCGTCACTCAGACGGCCACCAGAGGGACTTCCTATCATGCAGGGCCCTAAAAAGGCCTTGTACACGTCAGACGTATTAAAATACGTCTGACGTGTGCAGGAGAGAGAAGGCACTGTGTGCGCGCCTTCTCTCTCCAGCCTGTCAGCAGAGGAGGGGGGCGGGCAAAGACCGCGAGCTGAGCTGTCAGTCAGCTCGCGGCCGCGCACACCACGCGCATGCGCGGTAGTGCGCTCAGGACTTCAGAGGGCAGCATGAATGCCGCCCTCTGAAGTATGTGCTCATGTGCGGCGAAGCCGCGCATGCGCACAAGGGAGCAATGACGCTTCCAAATGGAAGCGTCTGATTGCTCCCTGCTCGCGCCTGCGAAATAGGGGGGCGCGGCTTCACGAGGCTTCCGGTGCTGGAACCAGGTAAAACTGCTGCCTGGAGAGTCCCTTTAACTTTTGCAATTTCTTGTCTTTCATTATATAAATGTGCTGATTTTAAATGTACACTTATTGCATCATACTCACCAATTCTTTGCTATCTACTCCGTGTATATTGTGCAAATTCTGTTCTTAACAAGCACAACATAAATAAAGCATAAAAAAAAAAAAAAAAAAAATTACAACTGCTTCATGTCCAGATTGATGTTCAGGGATAACTAAAGAAATATGAAAGAGCCTTTTTAATTCTAAAACACTTTATCCAATAGTGATATAATAAATAAATGGAAAGGTATATATTTCTATAATTACGTTTTTAATTAGCAATCTATTGCTGAATGAGATGTTTTGTCATATGTGATAATTGGTAAGACAAGGTTTCAAATAAAAGTTATGCTTTATTTAAACAATGAAAGAATAGCAATGAATGGATTACTAAAAAAACTATTTTATTTTTTATTATTCTTTGCTTTGCAAGGTGGAGCTTTTTCACATATTAGGACAAACCTAAAATCAAATCAAGTTTAATGGAATTGCAGGTTTTACACTATGTGACTTTTGTGTGTACCTCGTCGATACATATCCGAATTTAGGCTTATATATTTATCTACATTTTAATTTACAGGTTAGTCGAAAAAAGCATGTTTAAAAATGGTTGTTTAAACTAAATGTAGGACCACAAACCTTTGCTAAAGAAGTTTAGAAAAGAACCAACAATGCAGGCAAATATAGCTTATAAGAAATGTACCGGTAAGAAAACCATCTTTTTATGCCTCATTGATAATGGCTTTGGGTTAGCTGTTGTTCACTTGTTCCTCTAATTCTGATGTATAACAGTGATGTTCTAGAATCTAGAGACTGTCTAAGAGAAAGCTCCCATCTAAATTGTTAGTCGTGTTATTACGTTTGCATATTTTGCCCAATTTAAAATATAGCCAAGAGCCCATAAGTCCCTACGCAGATGATTAAACCAGATTTTTTTGTTTGATGAATTTGCAGAGAAACTTCTGTCTGTCAGTCAGTGAACTGCCATTGCAAAATCAGTAAGTATTGCCAAGAGACATGGCACTGCGGGTCTACGTGTCAGCTGTGTTACATAGAGGGTATGACAAAAGCAATGAGAAAGACATACTTAACGTTAGTCATATTTCCAGCCAAGAGGTTATCTATCTTGGGAGTAAAGGAATGGGAACATTGCCAAAACCAATTCACTTATATCGGGGTTTACCAACTCACAGACTTCGTGAGACTCTCTCTGTCCAAACATTAGGGTCAAAAGCCAGACCACAGGTTCCAAACTTGCTTTGTAGGCTGAACATACGGTTTTTGAAGCATCTGGAAATAAATGTACTGTTATAAAATATGGATGTGAGAGGGAGATATTTCTTTATGTAATATGTTGTTTTTTTGCTGATCATTTGTAATTTTATGTAAATGCATTAATCTAGTGAGGCAAATCCAAACCCAATGAGAATGATGACTATTATTAACCATTTTATGATAGTACAAGCTGCAAGGAGTTGCTCCCTTCTTCAAGCCTTGAGTATTTCTTGTATTAAAGAGACAGTTTTTTTAGTAACTGCAGTATTTGCACTGCAGGGTTAAATCCACCTCTAGCAGTAGGTTCAGTTAAATGTAATGTATTACCAGAGTCAGTATTCAAAGTCAGCAACTGCCTATGGTGGCCTGTCAGAAAACAAATTTGTAATTATTTCTTTTTGTGCATATTTTGATATATTTTTTCATTTTGCTGCATAGTAAGTGCATGCTTTTTCTAGATGCAGGGAGTGAGAAATGTACTACCTGGCTCATATAATAGGCAAGAGAGAAATTGATTTTTAGGGGGGAATTAGGGGTGATTGAGAACCTGAAATGTAAATTATGCCCCGTATATTATGGGTTATCAATAGCCTGTGCATGTGGATATTGTAGAAGTTCTGAGAGGAACTAAGAGGCACTTAGCGTTATTTAAATAAGAGAAGACAGACTAGCAGACTCAGAAGACCCTGTTCTTATTGGTAGTATAATAGTAAACAGTACATTTGGAAGAGATGACATCTATGCATTGTTTTGTGTCTGTCACCGCCATCTTTTGCTTATAATTGGTCATCTAACGATGCACATAACAGACACACTTCAGCTAAAAAAAACAGAGCGTTCTTTTATAGTTTTGATCCACAAAAGAGATTCAAGGTTCTTAGCTCAAGCTTAAGTGTACCTGCAGATATATGTTACTACAGTAAGAGAAAAAAGTATTTGATCCCCTGCTGTATTTTAACGTTTGTCCACTGACAAAGAAATGTTCAGTCTATAATTTTAATGGTAGGTGTATTTTAACAGTGAGAGACAGAATAACACAAAAAAATAAATACAGAAAAACACATGTCAAAATCGTTATAAATTGATTTGCATGTCAATGAGTTAAATTAGTATTTGATCCCCTATCAATCAACAAGATTTCTGGCTCCCAGGTGTCTTATATACAGGTAACAAGCTGAGATTAGGAGCACTCTCTTAAAGGGAGTACTCCTATTCTCAGCTCGTTACCTGTATAAAAGACACCTGTCTACAGAAGCAATCAATCAGATTCCAAACTCTCCACCATGGCCAAGACCAAAGAGCTGTACAAGGATGTCACGGACAAGATTGTAGACCTACACAAGGCTGGAATGGGCTACAAGACCATCGCCAAGCAGCTTGGTGAGAAGGTGACAACAGTTGGTGCGATTATTCGCAAATGGAAGAAACACAAAATAACTGTCAGTCTCCCTCGGTCTAATGCTCCATGCAAAATCTCACCTCGTGGAGTTTCAATGATCATGAGAATGGTGAGGAATCAGCCCAGAACTACACGGGAGGATCTTGTTAATGATCTCAAGGAAGCTGGGTCCATAGTCACCAAGAAAACAATTGGTGACACACTACTCCTTGAAGGACTAAAAATCTGAACACCCGCAAGGTACCCCTGCTCAAGAAAGCACATGTATAAGCCCGTCTGAAGTTTGCCAATGAACATCTGAATGATTCAGAGGAGAACTAGGTGAAAGTGTTGTGGTCAGATGAAACCAAAATCAAGCTCTTTGGCATCAACTTACCTTGCCGTGTTTGGAGGAGGAGGAATGCTGCCTATGACCCCAAGAATACCATTCCAACCATCAAACATGGAGGTGGAAACATTATGCTTTGGGAGTGTTTTTCTGCTAAGGGGACAGGACGACTGCACCGCATCAGAGAGACAATGGGGGGGCCAGGTATTATCAAATCTTGGGTGAGAACCTCCTTCCCTCAGCCAGGACATTGAAAATGGGTTGTGGATGGGTATTCCAGCATGACAATGACCCAAAACACACAGCCAAGGCAGCCAAGGAGTGGCTCAAGAAGTAGCCCATTAAGGTCCTGCAATGGCCTAGCCAGACTCCAGACCTTAATCCCATAGAAAATCTGTGAAGGGAGCTGAAGGTTCGAATTGACAAATGTCAGCTTTGAAACCTTAATGACTTGGAGATGATCTGCAAAGAGGAGAGGGACAAAGTCCCTCCTAAGATGTGTGCAAACCTGGTGGCCAACTACAAGAAATGTCTGACCTCTTTGATTGCCAACAAGGGTTTTCTCCAAAAAGCACTAAGGGGTCAAATACTTATTTCACTCATTGACATGCAAATCAATTTATAACTTTTTTGATATGTGTTTTTCTGTATTTTATTTTTGTTATTCTGTCTCTCACTGTTAAAATACACCTACCATTAAAATTATAGATTGATAATTCATTTTGTCAGTGGGCAAATGTTTAACCCCTTAAGGACCAAACTTCTGGAATAAAAGGGAATCATGACGTGTCACACACGTCACGTGTCCTTAAGGGGTTAAAATCAGCAGGGGATCAAATACTTGTTTCCCTCACTTTTTATAAATATGTTGCCATTACCCAACCCAGTAGTATTAATTTTATATATCTGTCACAATTTGAGCATTTTCCTTGGGAAAACTATGTTTTTTATGGTTTTTCTTCATCTTAGATGGGTAAGCTTTTAAAGCTTTATTATGCACATGATTAAAATGACCTAATATGTTACACAATTCAAAAACCAAATATTCAAGAGTCCATTTTGCTCCGCATGTAATAGTAATGGCTTAACTTAGCCACTAACAAAGACTGTTGCATAATTGCCGTGTTGACTTAGGTATTTGACAAATTCCTCTTTAAGGAACTCCTTCAAGTCATTGATATTTCTGGGATGTCTTATATGAACCGCTCTTTTCAGGTCATGTCATAACATTTCAATTGGGTTAAGGTCAGGACTTTGACTTGGCTATTGCAACACATGACATGTCTTCTGCCTCAACTATTCCATTGTAGATTCACTCTTGTGTTTTAGGATTGCTGCTTCATGATCTATGTTCTGTTACGCTTTAGCTCACAGAGGGGCAGCTTGACATTTTCCTGCAGGATTGGCTAGTAAAATCCAGAATATATTATTTTCTAATTGCCTGCAAGTTGTCCACGGGCTAAGATTGAAAACCAGCTCTTACCCTTGATACTCCCACCACCACCATGAAACCACCAGCATGCTTCATGGTTATGATAAACATATTTTGTTAGAATACAATGTTCCACTTCTAACAACTGTAATGTATCTTTCATGCCAAAAAGTTTCATTTGAGTTTTCTCCATCCAATGGTTGTGGAAAAACTTAAGATAAACTTCAATGTTCATATTGGAGAGTATTAACTTCCTCCTTCGTGTCCACCCATGCACGCCCCTCTTGATCGGTATTTTTGCAATGAATGTTGACATAAGCTAATGCAAGGCATGTCTGTAGATCATTAGTCATTGCCCTTTTGTTCTTTGAAAATTTCTGGCAAATTGTACATAGTGCCCTGAGAGTGGTCCTAATTGGAGGACCACTCCTGAATAGGGTAACACTGGTGTTGAATTTGTAACATCTGAATAAAATCACTGCTGTTCTACGTGACTGTGTTATGTCTTTTTTAACAAAAACGAAAAGTAATAATAATTTACCTATATTGTACAATGTAATTTCACTGAAATTCCAACAAAATAAAAATATATACATAAGACAAAGTACAGACTATATTAAGTGCCCTGGTTTGGTACTTGTGAACATACGTATTTTCGTACTTTGCTTTTGTGTTATGAACACATTGTATATCGCTAAAGTGTCACTTTTTAGTTAGTAGATTGACAAATCTAAAAATTACTATTAAACACATTTTGCACAGGTATGTTGAAGCAGAGTATGGAAAGGTGTGAGTGGGGTATGCACTTCAAATCTGATTAAGGTGTGCATTCATTAAAAGGTGAGCTATTGTCATCTAAAAATAGAATAACATCCCCATTGAATATTTTTTTGCAATTTAGCAAATTTTGATCTATTTATTTTGCAAGTCCTTAAATCACCACAACCCTTTATTTAGTAAATAGACCAACGAGTTAATATCATATCCATTCAATAACGGTATCATTTAATGCCAGTTATTATCTTTTAAAAAAAACTACTGTCTGTATTTTTGCAATGATTAAAATAATAATGTCTGAGAAGATTCTCAGAGAATAGAAAGGGCAAAATGAATCCCTTTGCGTGCTTGAGGTCTCCAGTTCCTAGCACCCTCAACCAGTGTAACCAACAGGTTGTGCGTTCTTGTTACATAAGGTTAACAAGCAATGAACTAAAAACCTACAGGATGCAGGAAGGTTAAGAGAATTAAAAACAATAGAGTTGTCGAGGTATTTTTAGTGATAGGGACCTTAAAGTTACAAGATTAGTGTAAATTCCTGTGCCGGGTGCTGACCTTTCCTTCATATCATTATGGATTATTTGCTTCTTGTGGTCATGGTGAAAAAGTAACTAAAATTTAAACAGAAGGTTTATCAGATTAGTGTTTCCTGTCTTATCTGACACTAGAGCACACAATTATTAATCAAAGGACAAATGCCAAGTGGATTGTATACACACTTACCCTTTTTTCTGTTTGTACAAGCACCTCACTTTAGAAAGCACTTGAATTGTACTTAGAGTGGACTTGTTGTCCCCAAAGTGTGCGTAGTAGACTGACCACTTCATAGAAACATTACCTTCATATCTGGCAGCAATGTATACATTATATACTGTTCCCATCTGAAGATATGCTTCCTTTCCTAGGCTGAGGGCTACTGAGCTCTCTTGCTCCTGATGATACATTGAAATGGTCAATAAACAATTATACTGTAATTTAAAGTGGCACACAAAGCAGCTTGTAAAAGGTTTAAAATAAAGCCATAAGACCAAAAACAGGCAATTGTAGCAGGTAGCTTGCTCATAGGTTCCCTCTAAAGATTTATTGTACATTTTTATATATATTCCTGGAGACACTCGTACTGCCTGTAGTGGAATTTCTCTGAAATTCCATAATAAAAAAAAAAAAGAAATTCCGTAATAAAAAAAAAAAAAAAAATCACAAGACAAGTTATGAACTACTTTGTCTTATGTAGAGTTATTCGGGGTAATGGAACACTATAGTGTTAGGAATACAAAGTTGTATTGCTTACATTATAGTGTCCCTTTAACAAGCAGCCTAAAACAAAAAAAAATTAACCCAACCCACAAAAAATCACGAGACTCGCATGAAAGACAAGAATTTTATTGTTCACAAAATCGTTCCTTAAAATAAAATAGTACATATAGGGCAATATTGCTTTTTTAGTCTACACACAGAACTGTTTGTATGCTCAATACACTCACATTTATGGCAATACACTGATATGTAATATGCACAACACCTGAAGTCTTGGCATGTAACATATATCAAGTATAATGTTTACCACCCCTGTTTGGGTCTTAGAATTACCCTTGTTCTGCTCTCCTACACGGTATTGTTTAAGATGCCCATGTACATACTTGCTTGTTCAAAGCTCCCACTGAACCAGCACTGCAGGAAATCACTGTACACAGGGTACTTCCGGGTACAGATCACCTCCACTACAAAATTCAAATATGTCACAAGGCTATACCAACATGTTTCATCTGATCACTCAGGGTTCATCAAGGCAAACAAATGGGCTAGCCTTCAGCTTTTGTGTTTTCCCATTATCGAGAACTAGGGTTGTTGAAAAAGACATCTTTGTACTTCATGGACAAGATGTTTTATGAAGTATCCTGTAGGAAGAGGGAAGCTGATCCAGACTAGAGCCCCTGTGTGGGCCCTCCAAAAAGCTCCGGGTCTAAAACATGCTTATATTAATTATTAGCCATAAGTCCCAAGTTCTCGGGCTGGATGGGACTTGGAGACTACCTGCAAAGCATACACTGTGCAAACGTTCCTCATTGAAGTTCCGGTACTATGCAATGACATGCTGGTACTTTAGTGATTGCCTATCCACGTAGAGGCAGTGAGTACTTAGAAATTAAGATGCTGAGAGGAGTGGGGACACAGGGGATCTGATCCCATTTCCCTGCACTATATGGGACAATTAAGGGAGACTTTGTCCCCAGGTAACAGAAACTTGCAGTGAGAGCCCAACCCCACCACAGACACTGTTCCCTCATCCCCCCCTTTTATGCCATTGCTACCTGGACATCTCTACCTCCAGAATGTCACATTGTAAATGGCAAGTGTCACCTGCATATGAAAGAAATACATTGATCTGCTATTAATGATTCAGTCCTTTTTGCCTTTACACAGGTCTGCACATTTGTGTGTATCTGTGTGTCTGCATGTGTATGCATGTCTGTGTATGTATGTGCCTACACATCTGTGACGGGACACCTACAAACTATGGGTTTAAAACCCATCACAATGGTATGTTGGAATAGACATAACTAGTACTAGGATCTACAGGAGGTTTTAAAGTAGAGGTAAAACGGCACAAAAAATATACCTGCTTGGAAAAAAGGCATATAGATGTGTGGGCATACAAACAGGTAGATTGCTACCAGGAACACAGACAGGAACAAAGTTGCTACCACTCAGTCTAAGTACTAACTTTTTAAGGTACTACAGGTGTTGAATATGCTTACTGAGTAGGTGGCTCTCAATAACTACACATGATTCATGCAAGGATTATAGGATATGCCAGTTTCAGCTAAAAAGAAAACAAAGTACAGTGACTCATAAGTAGAACAGTTCATTAACTTAAACAACACATCACAATAAGCATAATAAGTATTAAATACCTCGGGTGCTAGAGTATCTCTCTTAAACAGAGGCCGCACTGTCCTCAAGTCAGCAAAATATACCAGATTTTTCTAAAACACACAGTAAAACGCTGAAGTTCCCACGAAGAACCTAAGCTTTTGACATCTAAAAAAAAAGAAAAATATACATTGTAGCTTTTTAATTAAAAATAAATGATCAGATATAGCAAATATCATGGATTTTTTTTTTTTTTTTCAAAACAGGAAATTAAATAAATCAATAGAAACCAAGGGATATGATTGTGGTGATAAGGTGAGTGGGCAAGATTAGAATGTGTTTAAAAAGTGAAAACGATACTTTTTGTTCTAAGTAGATAATTGAAGGAATGATAAGATAAGTAGTCTAGAATTAGACCTCATAAATAGTAATTTCTTAGGAAAATGAGTACCATATAAATGCCTCAGTTATTTACAGCCCAAGACCCTGTGACCCTAATAACAGAATCTGTGTTTATGCAGTCTGAAACGATTTTATATGTTTTTGTAAAACAGTATGCAGGTCTGTAGTTCATATAGACCTCTCAATCAGTAGAAGACTCGGTAGGCGATTTGCCACAGAACAGCTTGAACTGTGCTGGGGTCAATTCGCTTAACCTTACCATTTCACTTCAAATAAAACATCACATCTTTTAATGTCAGACTCTGTTTTAATTCCAAACAATTCCTTGAAGAACCATTGAGGATTTGATGGTTACAGATTTTTTGTCTTGTCTAATGGTTGATCACGAACTGTAAAATGTACATTGTATTAGCTAGGTCAGTTAGGTCTAAATGTTTTTGTTGCTCATTTTTCAATCTGATGATGAAGTGTCATGCAGTGTTCACCTATCAACATTGGGTGCTAAACCAAAATTCTCTGTTTTTCCAACAGAACCAAATGCTGTTAGGTGTACACGTATACATTTTATCATCAGATTGAGAAATAAGCACTAAAACCATTTAAAGGAAGGTTAGTTCAAGATGCGCTGATCAGTTTTTTATTCTCATGATAAAGAATACCTTGATACACACATATAAAGAAATCATTGAAATCTAATTTAGCATAAACGTTACTATATCTAATTACTTGTTTACAGAACTTAAATCTTTGAGAAACAATGAGTAGGATTAAACTAGAGTGAAACATAGCCAATAAATATTATTTTCAAATTATACAAATTTATATTTTCTGGTAAAGGTCTTTGTTAGAAAACAAAAACACACATTACCTCCTCAAATTTTTACTTTCCTGTGGTCACCTCCAAAGGGGCATCTGAAGCTGTGAAGTAGGGTGCGGTGCTCAACCCAAAAGGAATCTATTGAGTCCAAACATACTGTAAATAGTTACAAAATATAAAAAAATACAGATTAAAGAGGTGACCACAAGGAGGTATAAATTTGAGATGGATTTGGATAGCAATGTCACTTTAATTATGATCTTCACTTGACATAGAGCAGATATATCATTTGCATTGTGAGTATATACACCAAAATACTATCACAATGTGGCCATATGGGGGAACTGAATCCCCATATTTGTTTGCTGAGATAGGTGATTTTAAGTAGCCTTACAACATGTAAAAATTAATGTTTGTGTGAGAGCTGATACCTAATCTGTATTATGCATAGATTTTGGTCTCTCAGGCAGCACCATTGCTGAGAAAGGCATGTTCCGGTTGAGTCCCCAATTGCCGTTTTTATTGTTTTTTTTTTACAAAACTTTATTAAATGAATTACAACAATATACAGAAACACTTTAACAGGGAACACAATGTAATAACACTGCAGCTCGCAAAATAATCTCCAAGACCCACGGAGGGTAAAGCATTTAGGCATTTACAATTTCCATTCCAGTGGACATATTGATAAAACTTGGACCATTGGGATCCTTCTAGGGCTAGGTCGGTACCCAATGCAACAAGAAACAACAAAAATTGGAAATCACCCACATATACTCACATGTGATGCTATCTAACCCAACTGCATACATCGGATTCATTGAGGTAATTTATACCACCAGATCCTTATCATATCTTAGAAAAAACTCAGTATGGACTCACGCAGATTGAATGTTTAAATCATTAGAATTTTATCACCTTTACCAATAATACTGACAAAAAAAGGTCTAAATAGCTAGTAGCCAAACTGGTGATAAGCTATGTGGTTTTCGTTCTTGGGGTACCATTTCCAGTCACTACATATTGTAGTATCCTTTAATATTAAAGGCTGATGATCAAAAGAAGACACTTCCAACATTGGCCAGGACTTTTTTAAATCTGGAGATCAGAGTTTATATATAAAATGCTGCAGCACAGTAGTGCTCCCACAAGCCTTTGTGCTTTTATAAATCATAACAGTGGTTTTATTAAAAAAAATCATTTGTTGGTTAAAAAAATAGCTTTTTAGACAAAGATGGGAAACATTGGCTCTGGACCACACAGCGTAAACCCCAAACTGTAATGCAATGGAGTGACTAGTTGTGTTTCATTTTGTGGTTAAAAAACAAAGATTACTTTCAACTTTTCAAATAAGCATGGTAATTCATACAGATTGTATTCATTATTTTAGAGGAACAGTGCATTCCTTAACTGGAAATATAACTCAATTTTGTAAATTATATCATGCAAAAGAAAATGATATTTTTAAAATGTGTTTGTATAGTTTTTTCATTTACTAAACCCCATAAGGGTCTAATACTCTATTTTGCTTTCATCCCATTTTGGTCCTTAGAGTGCTCCCTATACCCTCATATCATTTGAAGTCCTTTGCAAAGTCACACAATAGTCCTGAGTTTGGCAGAACAGAACACTAAAATAGGCTCTGACTTTGTTCTCTGGTGTGACGCTTTTGGGGACACCTGATAACTCTCCCCAAAAAGTGTAGTGCAAGCACATTAATAACACACTAATGCACAGGTTATTGGCGTTACGTTCCAGAGAGGTTAATCCACTAAACTGGAAATTGCAGAGTGCTGACGTAGGGATTTATCAGTCTGACCAGATAGCTACTTTAACCTAAACTTAGCAATTCTCCTTTCAAATCCCTACATATCTTACTTTAGAGAATAAAATGAATAGAGGAATGTGCTAACAAAAATATCATGCAATACACAGGAAAAAAGAGTCATAGATGTACAGTGAGTGCACTGAGTACAAGGAGAAATGACTTTGATGAAATATTACCGTCAGAGAGTGTATGGCTCATCACTGGGATATTTCAATACCTCCGAGAATAGAGATATAACCAAAGAGTCACGTACATGTCAAATAAAGACTAGCAATAAAGAGATTTCCTTAAACCAATGTGTGTTGTTTAATCTTTACCCAACACTTATTATTATTATTCATAAAGCACCCACAAATTCCACAGCACTGTACAATAGGTGGACTTACAGACAAGTATTTGCAACAAGACGAGTTGGATTCACAGGAACAGAGAGCCTTGAGGGCCCTGTTCAAACAAGCTTACGTTTTAGGGGGAGTGTGGTAAAGTGACACATGAAGTAAGGGTAGGATGTATTTCATGTACAGGAAAAAGTAGGTTGCTAGAAGAGTTTATACATATTTTGATAATACAGCTGCAGGTAAGGAAGCAAGGTGGGTTATAAAGGTGTTGGGAGGGAATGCTACTAACAGTTTATTTGATATGCCTTCCTGAAGCGGAAGTTTTCAATGATTTTTTGAAGGAATGGAGACTGGGTTAGAGTCTAATGGAGCAATGGAGGAAGTTCCATAGAAATAGTGCAGCCCTAGACAAGTCTTGAAGGTGGACGTCAGAGGTGCGAGTACGAACACACTATAGATGCACATATATGAAAGATGAAATTAGTATCTTGTAACGCATTTTTATTGGACTGTTGCTGCTTTCCGAAATGAAAGTATAGGAAAAGTGGAGCGCAAAAATACTTATAACAGACGACTGGCATAGATGATCAGGATGAGCTCATCAGCATGTGAAAAATATTTGTTATATTTTGCACATATTAGTACTTTCAATAACTGTGGGTTACAAAAGGGTTTTTACCATTTACTCCCTTTTGAATGCCTATTTATTGCTCTTTTGGATTTGTTTAATTTGTTATTGCTGCTTTCCAATGACTATATCACATACATATGTATAGTAAATAGTGTTATCAAGTCTCTCCAGTATATAGATATATATTGTCACCATAATTAGAATAATTCACACCCACTCAAAAAGATATACAAAGTAAAAAATGAGTATACCACCTATTGCAGATATAGGTATGGTCGTTACATCTGTAAAACAAATGGGACATACATAGTGCTTTCCATATAGGTAAAAACAAACAATTGTAATGTATGAGGGTTAAACTCACAAAGATGGAGCCTCATAGGTACCTCATATGTACTTCGCTCTTGGGTGCCTATCCAGGCTTTCGGTAAATTCCAGTTGAAGAACCCAAACTCCACGGATTCAAGAGTAAATATGGATTTATTAAATAATAAAATATTAATATTACGGGACAAAAATAGGCAGATATATGTACAGAATATAGCGCAGTATTGTACCGCAATTATGGCCGAAATTTAAAAGCAGCAGAACACCACAGCATATAAACAATATAACAATACCGCCAAATGAAAGTCCCAATAAAAAGTCCAGTAAAGTGCAAACGCGTTTCAGCCCTTGATAGGGCCTTCCTCAGTGCTAAATTCCTGGAGAAACTTCAGGGCTTAAGTAGCCCCCTTGATAAGTCCAACTGCATCCAGCTGTACTTCGGAATTGCCGCCGACCATATCATTTCCGGTTTCGGCAAGACGCACATGACTTCTGGTTGGATGCGGTCACGTGATGCTTTTGCGTTCCACCATGCGTTCCATACTCGGGCATTGTGGAGTTAGTCACAGGAAATGTTCATATTGAAAGAGGGCATTTGCCCAAACAAATTATACAATAGCATAATGAAATAAATAAATAAATTAGGTAAGCTGTGAATTAATAGATCAATAGAAAATGCTTGTTAGTATAGGTCCACACAAAACACAGAACATAATATGTAAAATCAAGAAGAAAAAGAAGTGTAACCAAAGGGGATATGGAAGGGAGAGGAAATGTCCAAGGATAAAAAATATTAAAAATGTATAAAAAATACACTATAATAAATATATATGTAAAATTACAAAAAGTGGACTAATTCAAAATCTATATTAACCTTTTGGGCACATAGTGTCCAAGGTAAAAATCCATTTGCCCTCTAATTTAATAAGTTCTCGGACATTATCCTCTCCTCTCCAATTCATCCGCTTTTTCCCAATAACCATGAAACTTAAAAGAGAAGTGTCACCATTATGGTATTTAATAAAATGTGCTGACACACTATGTTTGGTGTATCCCCTCCGTATGTTCCCCATGTGCTCCATCATGCGAGTTTTCAGTCTTCTAGTAGTCATGCCGACATACTGGAGCCCACAGGGACACCAGAGGAGATACACCACATTAGTGGAGTGACATGTGACAACATAACGTATCTTAAAACTGGTTCCTGTGACCTTAGATTTAAACGTGCTCTGTGTGTCTTTCTTAAAAATAGTATTCTTGCATGGTAAGCACATTTTACATGGGTAAAAACCTGGTATAACCTGGTAATATTGTCACCATAGACAGACAGACAGACAGGCAGACAGATAGAGAGATAGATAGATAGACAGACAGACAGTTAGACAGATAGATAGATAGATAGACAGACAGACAGATGTTTGATAGATAGACAGACAGACAGACAGACAGATAGACAGACAGACAGTTAGACAGATAGATAGATAGATAGACAGACAGACAGATGTTTGATAGATAGACAGACAGATGGAAAGATAGACAGTCAGATAGACAGACAGATGTCTATTAATCTGTAGCGGAGAGACAATCTTTCACAGCTATTCTCCACTAGAGATCCCAGGGAGGCTCAGGAACAAGGTGATGGTAAATCCACAGGCAAGGTTTCCAGCAGGTAAAGTAATACATCAGTATCCCAACAGCAATCCCAATAACTGGATGACACACAGTTTCAGGAGCAGAACTGACAAGCTTTATTCCACAGTGCCTTATAAAGCCCTCTCCCATGCAAGGGAGGAGGTTCTATCAATCAATACAGTGTCCAATCTGTGAATAGTAACCTCCCACGCATCTCCTCCCCTCCTCTAGCATCATAATCCCCTTATAATGTACATGAATTTCCACAGTTTCTGGATGTACCCCTAAACGTAGGGGTACCCCTTTAAGAATGTTATCCCCTGTTAGCCCTGATCTGGGTGAGCAACATACTCAAAAATCACCCAGATCGGACCAGGGGTTCGGGAGTTATGACTAGGTATAGTTTTGACCGACCGCTGGGGTAAAGTGTCCGAAAACAGTTCCATGCATTTTGGCCCTGCGGTCGGTCACAAACAGGAGAATAGAAACAGGCGAATTACTGGTGTTCTGTAGCCTGGAGAGGATTCGAATGAATCCCCCAGTTCGTGGGGTTCAAACTACCGAATAGCGGGCCGTTCGGCAGTTTCCCCACGAAGTATTGGGAGTCTGGAGGTCTCAGCGGTGTTTGCCTAGTCAAGTGTCCGATTTTGGTTCCAGACACTCGACGGCAAAACACCGCTGTTCGGTAGTCTAAGATGGCCGCCCCCACGTGTTCGTATCCCGAATGGCGGCCACCCAGGGAACAAAGACCACACTGTACGGATGGCTAATTACCCGTTTGCAACATTGTTGCAAACGGTAATTGAAGGCACACTTCACACAAGGTGGTCTGGTTGTTCGGTAGTTTCATTCCCTTGTTTTATTCGAATGATTCTACCGAACAACCAGAGGAATACAGTAGTTTACACACATTAAACTGGCAATATAAATGAATACAATCATTCCCATGAATTAGTACTTTCTGCCCGACCTGAAAGTTACGGTCCCTGCCCCCCCGATCATACCATGTGCGCTGGCGGGTCTGGGCCGCCTGAAGGTTTTCCCTTACCGTCTTGGTCAATGCTTCTAGGCGGTCTCGAAAGGCCAGCACATATGGTATGATGGGGGTGCCATCTGCGCTCCGGTCTCCCTCCCGATGCTCTCTAATAAGATCTAATGGACCTCTGACCCTCCTCCCAAACAGTAGTTCAAACGGGGAGAACCCCGTGGATTCCTGCGGCACCTCCCGGTATGCGAACAGGAGGTGCGGCAGGAATCGTTTCCAGTCCTTGTGGGTCTCTGCGAAGGTTCGGAGCATCTGCTTCAAGGTACCATTGAATCGTTCGCAGAGCCCGTTCGTCTGGGGGTGGTAAGGGGCACTGATAATAGGCTTAATGCCACAGATCCTCCAGAGGTGTTGGGTGAATTCTGCGGTAAATTGGGTGCCCTGATCCGAGATAATCTCCCTGGGTAATCCCATCCGGGAGAATATCCGCATGAGGGCATCCGCGACCGTTTCAGCGTGGATGTTGGTCAGAGCCACTGCCTCTGGATACCTGGTGGCATAATCTACTACCGTTAAAATATATCTTTTTCCTGACGGGCTAGCTTTATTGAGGGGGCCTATCAGATCCACCGCTATTCGGCTAAAAGGTTCCTCAATTATGGGTAAGGGGTGAAGTTTAGCCTTCCTGCGGTCTCCCCTTTTTCCCACTCTCTGGCAGGTATCGCATGTCGTGCAATATCTGCGTACTTCCTGGCTAATCCCTGGCCAGAAGAAACTTTGGGTCAGTCTGTACCTGGTGCGACTAACCCCTAGATGTCCGGATAGCGGAATATCATGCGCTATCCGGAGTAATTCAGCCCGGTACCGCTGCGGTACCACTAACTGTCTCATCACTATCGGGTCTGACCCCGTAATCTGTTTGCCTGTTTCCCTGTACAAAAGCTGTTTATCCCAGACAAATCTCTCTCCCTCCCCCCGGGGGAGCCCGTGACAACCTTGTCCCTATACACCTGAAGCTTGGGGTCTGTTGCTACTTCCGCTACAAATTCATTAGGTGGGGCCCAGGGGACACATTCTAGAGGAGGGGTAGGATTGCTTACCTGGACCTCCGGCAGTGTGTTGTGGTCCTGGGTGCGGGCCTGTTGTCGGGTGACCACAGGGTTGACCTCTCCTGTGGTGGGCGTCTGGGGCTCAAAAGCAGAAGTGAGCCTCCCCAGATCGTTCCCCAATAAAACCTCCGCCGGTAACTGCGGCATCAACCCCACCTCCACGTGCCCTGCCCCCGCTCCCCAATGTAAATGTACCCTTGCTGTAGGTAGCCGGTACACCGCTCCCCCGGCTACCCGGACGGCTACAGTTTTGTTCAGTTTTGCCTGATCCGAAATCAGGTGGCTCTGTACCAGAGTGATGGTAGCTCCCGAATCTCGTAACCCACGGACTGCTGTACCATTCAGATATACGGTCTGTCGATGATGCTGTAGATTGTCCACATTGGCCTGGACAGGATCTGCCTCGTGCAGTACCTCCCATTGTTCCACAGTGGTAATGGGAACTGCGGAACCATACGGGG